>NC_081182.1:27902736-28079090 GCF_029867415.1 Vicia villosa | reverse complement strand
AAAGCTAGCCCTAAGGATGATTTTCCTTTACCACATATTGATATGTTGGTAGACAGTACAACAAAATCCAAAGTTTTCTCGTTCATGGACGGATTTTCAGGATACAACCAAATCAAAATGGCACCTGAAGACATGGAAAAAACAGCTTTCATCACCCCCTGGGGCACGTTCTGCTATCGTGTTATGCCTTTTGGACTAAAGAACGCAGGGGCAACTTATCAAAGGGCCATGACTACACTTTTCCATGACATGATGCATAAAGAAGTGGAAGTCTATGTGGACGACATGATTGCCAAATCAGAAAATGAAGAAGATCACATACGGAATCTGACAAAGTTATTTCAACGCTTACGGAAGTTTCAGCTTCGTCTGAACCCCAACAAGTGCACCTTTGGTGTTTACTCAGGAAAACTCCTTGGTTTCATTGTCAGCAAACGAGGAATTGAAGTAGATCCAGACAAAGTCAAGGCAATTCAAGAAATGCCTTCGCCCAGAACCGAGAAACAAGTTAGAGGATTTCTTGGACGTCTGAATTACATCTCGAGATTCATATATCTCATGACTGCAACTTGCGCTCCTATTTTCAAACTTCTACGGAAAAATCAAAGTTGCGTCTGGACAGACGATTGTCAGAAAGCGTTCGACAGCATTAAGGAATATCTGCTCGAACCACCCATCTTGTCTCCTCCAGTGGAAGGAAGACCTTTGATAATGTACTTAACCGTCTTAGAAGATTCCATGGGTTGTGTCCTTGGACAGAAAGACGAGACAAAGAGAAAAGAGCATGCCATTTACTACCTAAGCAAGAAATTCACTGACTGTGAATCCCGCTACTCCATGCTCGAGAAGACGTGTTGTGCTTTGGCCTGGGCTGCCAAGCGTCTCCGCCAGTACATGATTCGACATACTACTTGTTTGATCTCTCATATGGATCCAATCAAGTACATCTTTGAGAAGCCTGCCTTAATCGGGAGGATTGCCCGTTGGCAGATGTTATTATCAGAATACGACATTGAGTATCACGCACAGAAATCCGTGAAAGGAAGCATTCTAGCTGAGCACCTGGCTCACCACCCACTCAATGGTCATGAATCAACCAGTTTCGACTTTCCGGACGAGGACGTCATGTACCTCAAGATGAAAGATTGCGACGAGCCACTACCAGACGAAGGACCTGAGATAGGATCCCAGTGGGGCTTAATCTTTGACGGAGCTGTCAATGCTTATGGACGAGGAATTGGGGCAATCATTGTTACGCCTCAGGGTACCCATATTCCATTTACTGCCAGATTAACTTTCAAATGCACAAACAATGAGGCCGAATATGAAGCTTGCATCATGGGTCTCGAAGAAGCCATGGATCTAAGAATCAAACACTTGGATGTATATGGAGATTCTGCTTTGGTCATCAATCAAATCAAAGGAGAATGGGAAACACGCCAACCAGGGCTAATTCCTTACAAAGACTACGCGAGAAGATTATTACCATTCTTCGACAGGGTAGATTTTCATCACATTCCTCGTGAAGAAAACAATTTGGCTGATGCATTAGCCACACTCTCTTCCATGATTAGGATAAATCATTGGAATGACATTCCTCAGATCGATGTTATGCGCCTGGATAGGCCCGCTCATGTGTTCACAGTAGAAGCAATCATCGACGACAAACCGTGGTATCACGACATCAAGAACTTTCTTCAAAAGCAAGAGTACCCTCTTGGGGCGTCAAAGAAAGATAGAAAGACTTTGAGAAAGTTAGCTTGTAGATTCTTCCTGAATGAAGATGTTTTGTACAAGAGAAACTTCGACATGGTTCTGCTCAGATGCGTTGACAGAAAAGAAGCAGAAATACTCATGAGAGAAATACATGAAGGTTCCTTTGGTGCTCACACCAATGGACACACCATGACAAGGAAAATACTGAGAGCAGGATATTATTGGCTGACAATGGAGTCAGATTGCTACCAGTATGCAAAGAGGTGTCACAAATGTCAGATCTACGCCGATAGAATTCATGTGCCACCGTCTCTTGTCAACATACTCTCTTCCCCTTGGCATTTCTCCATGTGGGGAATCGACATGATCGGAATGATCGAACCAAGAGCGTCCAACGGACATCGCTTCATCTTGGTAGCAACAGACTATTTCACCAAATGGGTTGAAGCAGCTTCATATGCAAACGTTACAAGACAAGTTGTCGTCAGGTTTATCAAGAATCACATCATCTGTCGCTACGGCATTCCTAGCAAGATAATTACTGACAATGGGTCAAATTTGAATAACAAAATGATGAAGGAGCTCTGTGAAGAATTCAAGATTGAACATCACAACTCATCTCCTTACAGACCAAAGATGAATGGAGCTGTAGAAGCAGCTAACAAGAATATCAAGAAAATCATTCAGAAGATGATCATCACTTACAAAGATTGGCATGAAATGCTCCCGTATGCTCTTCATGGTTACCGTACATCAGTACGTACTTTGACTGGAGCAACTCCTTTCTCCCTTGTATATGGCATGGAGGCAGTCCTACCTATAGAGGTTGAGATTCCATCAATGAGAGTCTTGATGGAAGCAAAATTAACAGAAGCCGAGTGGTGTCAAAGTAGATTCGATGAATTGAACTTAATCGAAGAAAAGCGCATGACAGCTTTATGCCACGGACAGCTATATCAACAAAGAATGAAGAAAGCTTTCGACAAAAAGGTTCGACCTCGCACAATCAAAGAAGGCGACCTTGTACTCAAAAAGATTCAATCTTTTCTCACAGATTCGAGAGGGAAATGGACTCCCAATTATGACGGCCCCTACGTGGTCAAGAGAGCTTTCTCAGGAGGAGCCTTAATACTCACGACTATGGATGGAGAAGAATTCACCCGTCCTGTGAACGTCGACGCAGTCAAGAAATACTTCGCCTAAATAAACAAAAGAACAGCTCGCTAAGTTGAAAACTCGCAAAGAGCGGGTTAGGCAAAAAAGAGCGTCTCGATGAATCGAAAACCCGAAAGGGCAGTTCAGGCAAAAGTTAGAGACATAAAAAAAAATATATAATCAATCCCGGTAAACTTAAAACCCGAAAGGGGCAGTTTACGCAAAAGTTAGGGATAAATGGCAAGTAACTGTGTTCAGGACAAACTTGATCATTCAAAATCCATAGCGGAGTATTCATCAGCAGTAGGTCATCTTCTACAAAGCACGAATACAGCGCAACTCGGAGTGGAAGGGAGAGATAACGGTCGTCACGTTTCATCGTAGCCCTTTTCCCGAAAATTACCAATTTCCAACTTTGTAAATACTCCATGGAATCAAGCATTTGGCTGATTACCATTCCATATATAATAATTTGAGCCTTGTGCTTTCCTTTGCAATCTAGTCTTTTTCAGTTTCTTGAAATGCATTTTAAGTTTAAACAGTCATTTTCTTGAAACAAATGTTTTCATAAAATAAAAATGAATTTACTTGCAAAAATAAAGGTGAAATTTCTTTCTAAGGTTTACAAACGATAGGAAGAATGCAAACAGTTGCTCCGAGAACGGTTGAGACTCCGGGAACCAATATTTCCCCATGAGGTCGTTTTGCGAACATCTCCCGATGATGGATCTTTACTTTAATTCATATTACTCACTTCGGACAGCGGACAACTGATAACCAGATATTTCCAACAAAGTTCGAACTATAGGAAGAGGACATCTTCCGGTCCACAAGAATTTCAAGTCGTATCATAGGATTTTATATCCGCGACAATTTTTATTCACATTCACTTTGCATTTTATTTGTCATAACATTCATGCATACATTACAAATTGCATAGTCAAGTCAGGCTTTGATCATGTGAATGCCTAAGTCATTAAGGCATGAACTCAAGTTTCCCCTGCAAGTTCCGGAGAAACTTTCTCCTTCGAGAACAACAGTTCATACACAAGGATCTCCTCAAGCAAGTCAACAGATGGTAGTCTCCCTCAAAGAGATAGTTTGTTCACTTTTGGAATCCCTCAGTCGAGATTCTCCTGCAAAGCGACAGTCGACAGTTTTCTTCAGATAAGATAGTCTATTTCGCATTTTTGGAATTCCCCACAGGGTCGACGAGCAGTTCTCTTCTCCAAGTAGTGTGGATTCCTCGACATAATTGACAAGTGGCAGTTTTTCCTCCAGAAAAACAGTTTGGTATTTCCCCAGCAAGGTCAAGAGATGCCACTTTTCGTCAAAGAAAATAAATTCAGAATCTCCCAGGAGATCGACGAATAATCCTCGGCGGAGTCAGTGAATGGTAATCTTCGTCCAGAAGATAGTTCAGATCCCCCCAAGCAGGGTCTACAAATGGCAGTCTCTCCCGGTAGAAGACAGTTTGTTCCCCTAGCAGTCAGCAAATGACAGTTTCTTCAAACAGTTTGTCTGTTTCAGGGATGTTTAGTTCCCCACAGAGTCGATGAATGGTAGTTTTCCTCTTAGGAAAACAGTTTGCTGATTCTCCAGCTACCAGTCAACGAATGGCAGTTTTCACCCCGAAAACAGTTCGCCCGCCTTCAAACAAAGTCATTAGCCCCTCAAAAGAGCGCGGGCCCATATGACAATCTTTCAAAGACGTCAAGTCACAAGGGAAGATGGTGAAGTTTCTTTATTACCGTCAAATGGTATCTTACCTCCAAGTGCTGGTAAGAAGTTTGATGAGGAAACAAACCCTTGAAGTTTCTTTATTACCATCAAATGGTATCTCATCTCCAAGTGCTGGTAAGAAGTTTGATGAGGAAACAAACCTTTGAAGTTTCTTTATTACCATCAAATGGTATCTTACCTCCAAGTGCTGGTAAGAAGTTTGATGAGGAAACAAACCCTTGAAGTTTCTTTATTACCATCAAATGGTATCTCATCTCCAAGTGCTGATGAGAAGTTTGATGAGGAAACAAACCTTTGAAGTTTCTTTATTACCATCAAATGGTATCTCATCTCCAAGTGCTGATGAGAAGTTTGATGAGGAAACAAACCCTTGAAGTTTCTTTATTACCGTCAAATGGTATCTTACCTCCAAGTGCTGGTAAGAAGTTTGATGAGGAAACAAACCCTTGAAGTTTCTTTATTACCGTCAAATGGTATCTCATCTCCAAGTGCTGATGAGAAGTTTGATGAGGAAACAAACCTTTGGAAACTTTCTCTTTATCTGAGATATTGTCCAAACACAACTAAGGCCAGTTTCGAGATATGGACATCCGAAACAAGGGGAAGTTGTTTACCTTTCTCTAAGTATCAACACTTAGTTAAAGAAGATGGATTGCGCATTCCTACACTACCATCCATTCACCAAAATCCGCGTGACAGGAGTTTGTCTCCTCATCCCCCGCCGAGTGCGACAACGGAATCAAGTCATGCAACGACTATGTCAGTTACAACATCTCAGGAGCGCCCAAAATTCGGGCATTCTTTGATATTTAAGTCTCTTTTACGCAGGAGAGATCGAGATATCAATCTCTCTCCCTCCAGATAAAAGAAACTTAAATAGGGGCATCTGTCATACCCTAATTTTTGACCCCCCTGAGATGATATATATCTTCAGGATTTTTCATCAGGTCAAGACAAGTACCCAGAGCAGTCACTTCTCCATCTGGTATCTAATCGAGGATGCTCAAAGACAAGAAAGCTCAGGCAAAGGATCAATCAATACAAGGATCAGTCCCTAATACAATCATGAGGCCCAAGAACTTCATTTTTCTCATCTATGATTGATTAGACATCCAGTCATCTGAGTACAGGTTTACTCAGGTCACCAGACTAGGGTTTTGAGCCTATCAAGGACTGAAATCAGGGATCACATTTGGGAAACCCTAAAAAACCTCAGGGGATCATTCAAAGACATCAATCATCTTCAAATATCTCATATTACAAGATCTACTGGACATCACACTTCAATTCAAAGTCTACAGTCATTATTTTCATATGGTCGACAAATTAGGGTTTTGACCTAATTCACCAAGATAGTTGACTTTTAATCAGGGCATGAATCCAAAACTCAAGACATGATTCAAGAATCTCTACTACCTCAATATAATCCATTTACATCATTCATTTGAGGAGAAGATCTTGTTTCTACACAAAAGCCCAAAAATTCACTTTGTCAGGAAAAAGTCAACTGTGAAGGATCATCATTGACTTTTAAGGTTTTTGGTCAAATAATGACTTTCAAAGATCAATATCATCAATATATGGATGTCAAAGTCATTTGACCAAGGAAATTCAAAGAAATTCATCAAGGAACAAAAAGTCGGGAATTAGGGTTTTTGAGGGCATTATGGGAACTCAAAATTTCACCTACACAACTCAAAAAACTTCCAACATGAAAGTTGTAGATCTTGCAAAATAAAACAACATCTTACAAAGGAACTTTTTTCAAAAGATCAACCATTTATGAAGTTTTGGAAATTTTAAAGTTTAGGTCATAAACACTTAGAAATTTTTCTAAGTGTTTTAACCTAGTTTTCATCCAACTTTGGGCTCATTTTTCACAAATTTCCCAAATGATTCTGAAGAAGACATAAACTAATGATTTGAAGTAGATGTTTAGGGCTTTCCAAATTGTGTTCAACCTTCTCCAAATTCAATTTGAGCTAGGAGTTATGCTTGTTCAAAGTTGGCCTCATGAAGTGAAATTATAGGTCATGTACAATTTGGAACTTTGCAATTTTGTGCATTTTGCTTCACTAAGTGATGCTACACGACCTCTAATGCATCTGAAACCATACTATACATCAATTTCCATCATTGCATAAGGATTAGAGAAGATTCCCAAAAACAAAGGCATGTGATTATGTAATGATTGCATTTTTGAATTTATGACAAATTGGTGATTCATCAAAGGAATCTTCTCCCAACCAATTGGAGCTCATTTCTGCAGCCATTTGGTCCCCTAAGATGAAGCAAAACCGATGGCTAGGGAGTGGTATCAAGGAACTCATCATTGCACTTGGAATATTCCTTGAATTTCTTCATGGCTAAGAAACCAAAACTCTCCCATTAAGCAAGCTCACACTCTCACTCAGTACTGAACCAATTGCCTATAAATAGAGGCCTCATTCTCATTCAGAAAACACACCAAAGCAACCATATTCCTTGCTTTCTCTTTCTCTTCTCATGTTCATTGTTTTTCAAAGTTCTTTGGCAAGAAGAATCGTTTTCTTCAAACCAGAGCTTATCTTTGGGAAGTGAGCATTCTAACATCTCAAGGGAGGTCATTTGAGGTGATCCAAGCACCTGGATCACTTCTGTAAGTGGAGGAACACCATTGTTGCTCTCACTTTGGAGCATTTGCAGTTGGAGGTCCATGGAGTGATTCAGGAGGTTTCAAGCCAAGACAATCATCCAGACACACTCCTCAGGTCATAGTGAAGCTAACCAGATGGCTGCAGCTCATCTGTAACTCAGGATTCAACAACCTCCATGTCCACTTGAAGCTGAAATCGAGGGAGGTCCATAGAACAATTCAGAAGGATTCAGGCTACAATAAGCATCCAGTTAGCATCATTGAGTCTCAGGGAAGCTATTGAGATCATTCATTCAAGCCCAGGTGCTCTCAATCATCTTCACGACCTCCATTTTCAGAGGTAAGTTTCTGAACCTCACCTCTCTAATTTAAGTACTCTTTGTGAAATAGCTCGATTCTATCTTGTTCAGCATCATCAGAGGATTGAAAACCCTCTATCATCATCCATTTATCTTTCAGTATAGTCATTTAATTTGATTTTGAAATTTTAGGGTTCTTCGCGATTTCTGGTAAATTAGTTAGATGTAGTTAATATTAATTCATGTTAGTTACATATTTAGAATCGTGAGTGAATTTAGAGCAAGTTTCATGTTTACATCATTGCAAATGGTTGAGAGTTGAGAGAGTTCAGAAATTTAAATTGATGGAGCTTGAGGTTGAAGACGAAGATGGAGGGTGGCGCCATTTTTCAAATCTCTGAGCGAAGTTTGTTTTATTTTTAATGATAGGCGTTTGCTTAACGAATGAATAATTTGCCCTAGTGGCCACACAAGCGCTCTTAGTCTCCTCATGCCCAAAGTCTGGGGTTCGAATCCCCCTCGCCCCAGACTTTTTGCTTCATTTATTTTTCAATGTTTTGCCATTTGTTTGAAAATATAATAAGTTGGGTGTGCATCTTAAACAAACTGCGCGCGTAGCCCAGATGGTGGGAGTTTTGGCCAATGACTTGGAGGGCGTGAGTTCAACCCCTCTAGGTGACAAAACCATTTTTTTTATCACTTTTCACACTAAATTTCTTCACAACTTCACATAATTATTTAACTCATCAAATTAAATCATTTTCACTTCATTTTTCACACACTCTTCATTTAACATATCTATTTTATGAATAATCAAAAAAATCATAAAAATGTCATTTATTTCATATATTTTTATTAGGTTTAAAATAGTTTGTTTTAAGTGTTTTATTAAAAACTTTAAATATATATATTCACTTTGTTTTAACCTAATCATTTTGTAAATAAATTTATGATAAAACCCTAATTGTTTAGGTCTTAATTAGGCATAGATCTTCATCTTTACCTTAATTAAGTTGACTTTTGTCAAAATTCAAAACTGTTTTCAATCTCCGAATAAATCAAATGATTAAGGTTTTCAAACAACAAAACCTTGTATCATTCCAAATCATTTTTCAAATTGCTTTTACACCAGTACTATAAAGTACTGGGCCTCTAATAGAGTGTAAGTCCCAAAAAACCTTCTCTTCTTAGCTTGTTTTCAAAACTGTATTTTCAAAATCTTCTTTCTGTTTTCAAAACATTCTTCTGGTATTTGAACGGCATTATTCCCGGTGAAACTCTTCAGATACCTATGTGACCTTTGTCCATCTTCACTTCTTCTGTTTTCAAAAACCATTAACTGTTTATCATATATATATTCAACTGTTATCCACCAATTACTGTTGAGGCTCTGTATATACTTCTTCAAAGGCCTCCACTCCATCCAGGTTAGGCTTTACAAGCTTTCAATTTACAGTATTTATTTAAATTACTGTCAAATATAAACTGTGCATATATATATTAGAACTACGTTTGAGTGTAAACCCTAGGACAGTTAAACTATATATATATTATAGGAATATGACCTAGGATTGAGAATGTCTTCCCGGTGAAGGCTCTTTCCTAATTAGAGATCTGTAGTTCAAACCCCCAAGATGAATTATTCCCGGTGAAACATCTTGGTAAAAACCTTAGAATCCAAATAATAGGACACATCCACCCAAAGAGGAATTATTCCCGGTGAAACCTCTTACCCGTTTGCTTAGAGCCAAAATAAGTTCAAAACTACATAGCTTTCTCTTGTGCTATAACAAGGACCCTCGATTAGCCTCCTCTTGGGCTTTGTACAAGGACCCACAGGCTTCTTAAAAGCATTTCCAGCTTCCTCTTGAGCTTGTATACAAGGACCCATCAGGTTTCTTATAAACATAGGAACAGGACTTTAGTCACCTTTTAGCCTACCCTGGTGAGTTTCTTCCAATTTAAACCAGACTTTAAACAAGCTAAGTTTGTCTCAATTTTACATTGAGTACACCTTTTGGAATGAGAGACATGGACAGTCTCTTGCACCCTTATCTTCATCAATCCTCCTTAGCAGATTCTAGGATCCATGTTTTGGTCATCCTCAGCATTGAGTCAGCCTTCATCTTGGGCTTTAAACAAGAAGTCTCCACTAGATAATCTTTCTGCCAAACCTTTCATCCTTTAATAATTAATGGAGTGCTACCCAAATCTTTTTTTAACAAAATCCCCTGGAAAGGGTTAGCCTCCAAATCAATCAATCATTTCAATAAATTCCCTGGAAAGGGTTAGCTTCCACACCTTTTTTCATGTCAATCAAAATCCCTGGAAAGGGTTAGCCTCCAAAGTCAATTAATAAATAAATAAAGATTCATTCTCTTAGGAGATAATTTCTCCAAAAAAGTCAAAACCCCTGGAAAGGGTCAGCCTCCAAAAAACATGATAAAGTCAGTCTTTTAACAGACAAATTCACCAGCTGAGTCAAAATCCCTGGAAAGGGTTAGCTTCCAAAGAAAAATAGTCTTTTTAATCTCCAGTAGAGTCAAAACCAACAAAAACAGTTAGCCTCAACCTTGGGCTTCATACAAGGCACCAAACAATAAAACTCCCCTGTCAAGAGTCAGCCTCAACCTTGGGCATTGTACAAGGCAGATAATAGAGTCTCCCCAGTGAGTTCTTCATCATTCAATAGCCACAACCTTGGGCTTTGTACAAGGCAGAAAATAATGTTTTCCCTAACTAGAGTCAGCCACAACCTTGGGCTTTGTACAAGGCACACAAAAATAGAGTCATAGTCTAAAAAACCCAATTTTCTCAGCAGTCAGCCACAACCTTGGGCTTTGTACAAGGCACCCACAAATAGAGTCTCCCTAAGTAGAGTCAGCCTCAATTCTGGGCTTTGTACAGAACACCAAATAAAAACCCATCAAATAAACACTCTCCAAATAGAGTCAGCCTCAATTCTGGGCTTTGTACAGAACACAAAAATACCCTGTAATTAATCCCCAATGGAGTCATCTCCCAGAGTCAAATAATTAATTAATCAATCAAAAAGCCTCAAGCTTGGGCCTCATACAAGCCAGCTAAAGTCAAATCTTTTATACAGTAGATAGACATAGCTTATCTCTATAGAGAGATATTTTTACTACTCTACCATATTCAAACAAACAAACATTTCAATTTCAATTTTAATCAAGTCTCCCATTTAGGATTTTGAAAGGCATGAGTTGGCAGTAAAACCCAGACATGTGGTAACTTTCCCTAATTTGGATGAGCATCTTTCTTTCATTTAAGAGGCATTTGACTGGTATACTTGCACATACACAAGTAAGGTCCCCCTCTTGAATGAAATGAATTCAGTTATTCTGTCACTCCTTTAAATGTTTGTGGTAGAATAGTATTAATACCTCTCTGTAAAGATGATTTCATGTCTCTTTACTGTAAACAGAGATTTAATTCAAGCTTCAACCTTGAGCTTCAAGCAAGGCACCAAAAATAATTAATTTCCCTAGTTAGTTCCCTGAACTACATTAAGCTCTGACTTCCACTAGGGATATGTAGGCATGAGGTTCACAAGGAATCTCAGCGAGCTAATAAAATACCAAAAATAGTCAGTTTGTTTGTCTGTCTGTCTTTCTTTAATCAATTCAATTCCTTCTCCTAATACAAAGAAGAAACTTTCCCAATCATTAGCAATAAACACAAACACAATGACACAGAGAAGGTTCCTGTAGAGTACTACAGATATGTAGGGTGTTTAAACACTTCCCTATGTATAACCGACCCCCCGGACTCCAGAATTTCTAGTCTAGGTGAAATCCCCACACTTAGCAAACTCCTAGGGTTTAGTTGAGATCTTTTTTCCCCTTTCCTACTCGTAGGACAAATAAGAAAGTTCGTGTGATATCGTAGGAAGAACTGAAACAAAATTCATCCCACCACGGGCGCATTCTCCTTCCAAATTTCGCGTGAAGGGTATAGCGTGCCGTCCTCCCAAGTGAAACGGGGAGGTAAAGAAAACGACACCACACATAGTCAAATATTGTATCTCTTAATCATTAATTTTCAGATATCTGACGTTTGCAATATTAGTTGCATAATTGTTTCATTCGTCTTCCGGTTCACTACCAATACCTAACACTAATGAATAATATCTACCAAGTTCTTAGTTTAATAGAAAATTTGAGTCCACTTTAAAATGTAAAGCACATATGCCTTATCACAAGTAAAAGAAAAGTCTTATCACAAGTCTGTAAAGGCATCCATAGTTGTCTCCAAAACTCATAGGGTCGACAAAATGATAAATGGCCAAAGTTTGAGCATTTTGGTAAGTGTAGTAGGAAGCTGATACAGAAAATTAAGAATCAAATGACACACACTCTAAAACATATATAACTTTGATGGTCGTAATTATGATAGTTTGACAGTAAACAACAGAAATTTAAATCCTTAAACAAAAACTGAAATAGAAAATTAGAAATCAAATGACACACAATCAGAAATAGAAATAACATTAATGGTTGTAATAAAGAAATTTAACATTATACAACATAAATATTAATCCCCTAAACAGAAACTAAAATAGAAAATTAGAAATCATATGGCATATAATCAGATGACACACAATCAAAAACAGAATTAACATTAATGGTTGTAATTTTGATAGATGGATAGTATACAACATAAATATTAGTTCCCTAATGTAATACGGTGAACTGACTTTTTATCGATCGAAGTGTCGCGGTTAAGCATGAGTCGCCACCGACTTTTATTTTATCCAAACAAATTCGGAAAGGCAAAAAGAAACAGAAAAAAACCTTTAAAGAAATCTAAGTTCGGGGGGTAATTTATGCAAAGGGAAGGTGTAAGGCACCCTTTGCATCCATGGTTTTCCATGGGCTCTTAATTGCTTTGCTTGCTCGTTTGTTTTTTAGAAAAAGTAGATGAAAGAAAAAAAGTGGACTTTAGCTCGTAAATGAGCGTAGCCAGTTTTCGAAGAATTGTGAGAAAGAATATTAAAGATGAGCATTGCAAGGCAATTAGGGGCAATTACCTTAAACTTAGATGATAGGTCTCTTTTTAGCCTTTCAGAATGAAAGGGTCTATCCTTGCCATAAGAGGGCAGGAAGCCTTTCGTTTGGAGGTTGAAGGGTCATCGAATTATCATTCGCTCAAAGACTGACCCATGCCATAAAGAGGCAGGTAGTCTAAGAGGAAGGATCAGAATAGCCTTTTTCGTGGGCAACCAGAGGATACCTCAGCCTTTTTCGTAGGCAACTTCCGAGGGTCGAGGTCATGTTAGTGTATCGAAGGCAGCATCATTAGGGTCGCATGACCTTTTTATCGAGGCAACTGGCTAAGGTATCCTCGTATTCGAGGGACTGGCTATTCTGCAAAACAACAAGGCAACAAGGCAACAGGCAACAGAGAGGTTACCCCAAAAGTGTGCGTGTGTGCACCAATCACGTGATTGTATTCGATTATATTATCTTGTAAATTAGTGAGGCTAATTCAATTTAAAGGTTGTCACTCCCTATTTTACTAGCCACGCAGATAATATAAGGCAAGAAAGAGTAATATGGGGGAGGGGACAATGAAACCAGTGGATCCCCCAACAGGGTTTGGCACAAGTAATAATAATAAAAGGCATAAAATAATAATAGGGTTTAGGGTTACCAACAACGTAGCTTTGGCAATTGACAAACCCTGAAAAGGAGAAAGAAGAGACAGAAAACAGAGAGTGAGTGCATTATCGGTTCGAAGACGAACTTTATTAACCATAAAAAGGAATAATGAAATTAATAAAATAAATGAATGAAAAGTACTTAGCTTGGCACTTGCCCTGACAGGGTTGATGGGCAAAGGTTTGCCTGAAGCATTGACTCTGACCATTGAGAACTTTAGGTTTTGGGATAGGCGCGTAGTCGGGGGATCTTTGAAGAGTAAACCTGAAAAGGCATAAGAGGAAAACTTTCAGTGTAGGGCATGATCTTCGTGAACCCTGATTAGGGTACGAATTAAAATGAAATAAAATAATTTAATTAATTATTGGTCTGACGACCTAATTAATTAAATCGAGTCGGGAAAATAAAATTGAGTATGAGATATATTTTTAAGAATAAAAACAAAATATATATGAATTATTGAAATAATACACCTAATTAAATATATAAATAAAATAAGAAAAAAAGAAAATAACTATAATTAAATAAATATACCATAAAAATGTGTAATAAATATATAAGCATATGATTAAGAAAATAAAATTAATATAAATAAATATATAATAGTTTTATTGTAATTGAGAAAGAAAAAAAAAACCATGAACAAATATATATATGTTAACATATAAATAAAATGGAATTTATATAATTGAATATATAAAGAAATTTAAAAAGAAACTTAGCTGGATCCAGTGTGGTGCGCATCTGAGAGTCCATGGTAGGTCTGTAGGCTTGTGGGCATTGAATCAATCTGGGTGGTGATCCGATGGTTGTGGTGAAGGACCTCATAGTGCGCGTGCACAAGGTCTCCATACTGAATCACTGTATGAATGCTAGCAAAGAAATTCAACAAAATATATGTGACCCAGCGAGGATCGAACCGGCGTTCATACATTCAACGCCTTTGGAAACAACATTCCACCACTCGGCCACTGCTTGTTTGTTGCCGTATACACGCAACGAAAGGGATATATTAAAAAAAACAAGTTTAAGAAAATTTTGAAAGCAAGCTTCGCGCCCAGGGGTTGTCTTCTTCGTTGAAACAACCAGGGATCTAGCTACGGTTTTTGTGCGTGGCAATAGGCTATACCCACAGTTTTATGAGCGTAGCCATATGCTTTGGCTCCCGAAACCTGCAAATAATCAGTAATAAACGCAAACAAATAGTCCAAACCGGTCATAAATCATCTTGTGGACTCATTGGACCTGGTAATTTGGCTTGAAATCGCTCCTATCCAGAAATCCCAAATTCAAGAATTATGAACCCTAACAATGGTGTTTGGTCCATCTAAGCATGTAAACGCAATTAATCTTGCAGAAACACTCATGGCATCACGATAAACGTTATAATGCGATCAAATTTCATTTATGATGCGTAAATATATGTAATCGAAATCAAAGAAATTCAAGCAAACCGTAAGTGTTTATGCTTTGATTCTGAATGCTTTACGCCTTAATAACGATTGGGACGGCTTGCTGGAACTCTAAGGAACGTTATTGAACCTTCAAGAACCTCTGAATTCTTCTTTAAGTCTAAAACCGATTCGGATTTTTTTCTTGCACTTGTTGGGATCTTTTACGACTTATTGTGCAGCCAAAAACCTCCTCCTTGTCTTGGACATGTTATGTTTATATATCACAGCCAATTAGGTCAACAAAAGTCTGATGAATCTTCTTGAATTCAATATTGAAAGATTGAAAAAAAATTTGATTTGTGAAAATTTCCAATTTCAATTAATTTCAATCTAATTTCTTCTTAATCTTTCCAACTTTAATCCCCACGAAATTTGCACTGAATATTGATGATTTGGATGATTATATTTGATTGGAGTAGAGTTTTTTTAGTCAATATTTGATTTTTATGATTTATATAAATTAATTATCCTTTTTAAATGATAAAAAATTCACATAAAATCATGTAAAAAATCAAAAATTCGTGGGAATTGAGTTTTGGGGCCTTGGTCTGATTTTGAATAGGAGAAAATGTATGGGCAAATTTTGGGGTATGACAGCTGCCCCTGTTCAATTATCTTAAACCTGAAGATGTAGAGTGGTTTGTATGCCAGTCGGTATCTGAAGGTGGAAGATGATTGAACACTAGAATACCAAGAAATTTGCCCTAGCTGAAGTAGGGACTTTTGTCGGACATGGGCTTGAAGATGCCATCAGGCTTGCTAGAATTGAGAACCAGAATTCATCGTACGTTAGATCATTTCCGGAGAATAGATTGAGTCATGAGTTTGACTGAATTTAGTTTGCATCAGCAGATGATGTCTGGAAAACCGTGCGTTAGGCTCGAAGGATGAGTCGTGCGTTAGACTGTATCCAATTTGCATCCGTAGATGTCTGGAAAACCGCGCGTTAGGTTGAAGGATGTCAGAACGAGTCATTCATTAGACCATATCTGTCGGAGGGTGTCAGAACGAGTCATACATTGGACCATATCTGAGGAAGGATATCAGAACGAGTTTTTCATTAAACCATATCTGAAGGAGAATACCAAAACGAGTCATACATTAAACCATATCTGATGAATAATGCCAGAACGAGTCATACATTAGACCATATCTGACTGAGAATACCGGAACGGGTCATACATTGGACCATATCTGATGAATAATGCCAGAACGAGTCATACATTAGACCATATCTGACTGAGAATACCGGAACGAGTCATACATTGGACCATATCTGATGAATAATGCTAGAACGAGTCATACATTAGACCATATCTGACTGAGAATACCGGAACGGGTCATACATTGGACCATATCTGATGAATAATGCCAGAACGAGTCATACATTAGACCATATCTGACTGAGAATACCGGAACGGGTCATACATTGGACCATATCTGATGAATAATGCCAGAACGAGTCATACATTAGACCATATCTGACTGAGAATACCGGAACGGGTCATATATCAGACCATATCTGATTGGGAATACCGGAACGGGTCATATATTAGACCATATCTGATTGAGAATACCGGAACGGGCCATACATTAGACCATATCTGATAGAGAATGCTTGCTTGTTAGAGTTGATAAGTTTATTTGATGAGGTTTTGGAATGTAAAAGGCTTGTCAGAATGAATCTTCAGCTTGATTATATCTGAGAGGAATACTTGTCGAGGCGGAACCTGAAAACAACGTTAGAAATATGCAGTGTCATGATGCATGTATTATATAGTAATGTATGCAATGTATGAATATGATGTATGACTGATGTTGTTTGGAGTGTTTTGAGAGAACAAATCTCTGTATTGTTGTGATTCTGATGCCTGGTCTTGTCTTGAAGATAAGCAGCTGGGAATTTATGATTTTTGCTTGGGGATGATCAGTAACTTGATGTACCCTGATTGGGAATAAAGACATTAATAAACCATGTTAGAGAAGAGCAAAGTGTTGGAGAATCGACAGTGTTGAAGATGTAAACTCTGTTGGGGATCCATATTTGTGTCGGGACGATAACTTTTGAAGATATCTTCTTAATGATTACTTTGTGGGGATATGATCTTATGAACCTGGCTCTGTGGGGAGGTGTGGATGTCTTGAAAGTTTCCCCCTTACTACTCGATTCAGGACACGCCACTGAGTATTGATCAAGATGTTGAACTGGACTTGCATATATTTGCCCCAGTTAGCAGGAACTTTGGAGAGATTCACCTCGCGAGAACTTTATAAAGTGTATACTGTAGGCGACATGCCCTAGTAATCGTAAACTTAGGATGATGCCCCTGACTGTTTGGCTTTTTGAGAGATTCTTGGAATCTTGACTTGATTGCCCCAGATTGATCAGGATATAGTTTGAAATCCCCTTGTGATGTATGCTTTTGACTTTTGGCATTCGAGAGATTCTTCGAATCTTGACTTGATTGCCCCAGATTAATTGGGCAAACCATGTCATGCCCCTTGTATATGTAAGAGACATTGGTTCTTGGAGTAATATTGTCTGTCGGGATAACTTTCAGTCATTAGTTGTACCCTGTGCAAGTTCTTTCTGATGCTAACATTTGAAATTATGTAGCAGAATATGTTTAATAATGAATTCATGAGATGCAATGCATACATTTGTCTTGAGTTTTGAAAAAACATTTAAACAAGAGATGTAAAAACGTGATATTTGTAAAAACGTGATATTCGTAACAATGTGATGTTTGTAAAAACGTGATATCAACTTAGCATTTTTGGTAACCTTAGGGAGTCAGGATACCCTTTTGGTGACAGTATGCTTTCGAACTAACCATGCTTCAATTAGGACTTTCAAGGGTTGTAACGTGGCTTGGTTCACGGTCTAAGAAACAAAGGATAAAGGCTCAAAGTTTATTTGTACCCACCCCTCTTCGTGATGTTCTTCGACCCTAAGCTCAGTTAATTCAACTTATGCATTCAAGTTCCAAGAGATCTATGGATTTGCGCCTTCGATAATGTTGATGGTTCGCAAGTAATGAGAACTTCTGATATGGCAGTCATTTCTTCCTTTTGGTAGTCACAACTTTGTGTTGTTCAAGAATTTATTGACTTCTCTTTTTTCAACTTTTTGATATCCCTAACTTTTGCCTGAACTGTCTATTGTGAGCTTACAGTCAGCGGGATGCCTTGATTTTTGCCTAAGTCATCTTTTTTATTTTTGACTTAGCAGGCTTTTCTTTGTATATATGTTTTTCGTTCTTTCCTTTTTTGAAAGATAATGACTGCCTTGTTTGATTGATGAACTGTCATTGTCTTTTGATTGACATTTCCAACACTTCTTTGATGCGTGCGGTAGAACGTTTGTGATTGAAACCTTTGTTGAAAGGTGTACTGAATGGTTCTCTTAAAATAGAATGCACAGCCAAATTAACTGAGAACTACCCTGCCCCAGGTTATGATCACAGGTTTTGAATTATTCAAGAAAGAAAACTCCTACAACTTAGGCTCAAAAGGGTTAACGAGGGATTATCATCCTTATATCTCCACTGTTTAGGAATTGAAATAATGCCTGTACATCGTCAACATAGTCCGTTCAAAAGCATACTGTATGAGGTTGCGGTATCGTTTTCGTCATCCTCCCTCAAAAGGCTTACAGCTTAGCAGGAGTTGAATAAACACAAAACATATGCAAAGTAAATACGTGATTTGAAATGAATGATAACGAAATAATGTATTCAAGACAAACATATGCAATGCACTGATGATAATTATTAAAATAGATAATGTCTATCATAAGTCGAATGTTTAAACAAACAGAATAGAAATTGCAAACAAAAGTAAATCTAATGATCTAAAAAGTTCATCCTTCTAGCCATCCATAGTATTAGCAATCTTGTTGTGATTAGGCATGGGAGCAGTGATCACATTAGGACTTGCAGGATGGTCGAACTCAATTTCACCAGCGTCGATCATATCTTGGATCTTATTCTTCAACGGCCAACAATTCTCCGTGTCATGTCCAGGACTGTTAGAATGATATGCGCACCTCGCGTTGGGCTTGTAACTAGGAGCAGAGGTGTTAGGATTTTTAGGAGGATCCCTCAGAGTGATCAAATTTGCCTTTTGCAGATGTTGTAAGGCTTGAGCTAGCGACATATTGATCTTTGTGAATTGACGTCTGGGTTTATCTTGTTTGTTTTGACGACCCTGTTGAGGCGCCGATGTGGAGCTCAGAACTGCCCCAATAGATTGGTCATGGCTTATACTTTTCTGCCCATACACAACATTGGAATCTGTCCTCCCATTAGAATGCTTCTTTGTAGTACCTAAAGATGTAGCCATTTGAATCTTACCACTTCGAATACCACTCTCGACACGTTCCCCAATCAGTATGAGTTCAGTGAATCCAGATGATGAACCCCCCAATAAATGACTATAGAAAGGACCAGTCAGTGTACTCATAAATATATCAACCAATTCTCTGTCAGCTAAGGAGGGTTTGACTCTTCCAGCTAGATCTCTCCACTTTTGAGCATACTCCTTGAAACTTTCTTTAGGTCCCATGGACATGCTTTGTAGTTGCATGCGAGTTGGTGCGAGATCGGAATTATATTGGTATTGCTTATAGAAAGCAACAACTAAATCTTCCCAGGTATGGATGTTGGTACTTTCCAGTTGATAGTACCATTCGAGTTGAGTTCCAGATAAGCTTTCCTGAAAGAAATGGATCCAGAGCCTCTTATCAGTAGTGTGAGGCTGAATCTTCCTTACATAAGACCTCAAGTGTAGTTTAGGACAAGAGACTCCATCATACTTAGCAAAGGCGGGAGTTTTGAATTTTGGAGGAATAACGACCCCAGGCACAAGTCCAAGCTCTTCAAAATCCAGCCCAGGTACCTTCTGAATTTCCACACTTCTCAGACGCTCTTCTAACATCTTGTATTTGTCATCGGGATGTTCGCCCTCATGGTAATAGTCCTCTTCTTCTTCAGAGAGTTTGGCAGAATCGTGGTTACTTTTTGGATCGGTTTTGATACTAGCATTATCATCTTGCTCATCCTCATCACTGTCTTCAGAGGTTTCAGCATCCCTGAGTTGCAAGATTGGTCTAAGCTTTTTTACTCGAGTCTTCTTACCCTCTTTGGGAGTTTCAGCTTCTTCAATCCTTTTGAGAGGGCCTTTGAACCTTCTTCCCAGATTGAGAACACCTTTAGGTTTCTTGGTCTTCTTTTCCTTCTTAGTCAGAAGGGATTTCAGCTCATCTTGCCCCTTGGACAAATTCAGAATCAAGGCTTGGAACTCAGTGTTTTGAGCTTGGAGATCCTTAACTGATTGTTCGAGATCCATGATGCTGAAATAAACAGCGAGGAAAGATGAGAGACCTATTGTAAGAAACCTGTTATGCGATGTTATGAATGCAAATGCAATGCTTTCAAGGATCTATAGGAAATTTAGTTTGCAACGTTTAGACATTGAATCAAACACAACTATGTCCAGAGAATTTTGGCTTTCGTCTTTGGACGTCCTTCTTTGAGAATCAAGCTCACCATGTCGAGTGGGTCATCGCCTCTGATTCGGGATACTTCTGAATTTGAAGATACATGGCTAGAGGAAAATAAATCCTCTTGCCCCTTGATAGGTACTGAGTCTCTGAATTGGAAGGCATGTGGCTAGAGGAAAATAAATCCTTTCGCCCCTAGATAGGAATTCAATTCTTGATAAGAGCACCTGAAATTGTGCGCCCTAAATCCCTAAGATCCTTGAAAGGGTTAGTTAAATCATGTTATGCTTATGATGTCATGATGTCATGATGTTATGCGAATGCAGTTCGTTGGACTTAGTGCGAGATGGTAAGGACAAACAAATCCTTTCAACAAAACCTGCGAGGAAATGAAGGTTAGTAGTAAACACAAACAAGTCACACAAGTCACACAATTTTTGGCTTAAGGCTTGCATGGAGTCTGATCAGGTGTCCTTCCCAAGGGTATTTCTATGGATAAGGAGATTTCAGCAACGGGTTCTACAAGTTATCCAGAATTGTCAGCCCTTCTAAAGCACCCTCAGACATGATGCATTCGCACCATGCAATGATACTTTGAGAAAGAACCTATCTGAATTGTAGCATCGGGTAGCGACTAGTTCTTAACATTTGTCAAGAGTAGTCCCCCCACTACGTTCCTAAAGGCCAGGATGGGTTAAGGGTAACTAAAGGTCCTTGAGCTCCGGCGCACCCACAAACACATACATAGACCTCCCTCATTTGAGAAAGGTGTGCATATGCTATGGAGTCCTAACTCAAGTGTGAACTTCATATTGACTCATCTCCCACATATGTGAAAGAGGTCGCCATGACTATGCCACTCCTAATCTTAAGTGTACTTGAATCCGGGTGAAGGATTCGTCCTTCAGTTCATTCCCAAAACAGCCCTGAAAAGTAAAGCAAGCAAAGCAAACAATAGAATACATTTAAAGTGAATCCTAAACTTTTAAGGTAACCCCTCTTTTATCGAAAAATCCCCAGCAGAGTCGCCAGTTCTGTAATACGGTGAACTGACTTTTTATCGATCGAAATGTCGCGGTTAAGCATGAGTCGCCACCGACTTTTATTTTATCCAAACAAATTCGGAAAGGCAAAAAGAAACAGAAAAAAACCTTTAAAGAAATCTAAGTTCGGGGGGTAATTTATGCAAAGGGAAGGTGTAAGGCACCCTTTGCATCCATGGTTTTCCATGGGCTCTTAATTGCTTTGCTTGCTCGTTTGTTTTTTAGAAAAAGTAGATGAAAGAAAAAAAGTGGACTTTAGCTCGTAAATGAGCGTAGCCAGTTTTCGAAGAATTGTGAGAAAGAATATTAAAGATGAGCATTGCAAGGCAATTAGGGGCAATTACCTTAAACTTAGATGATAGGTCTCTTTTTAGCCTTTCAGAATGAAAGGGTCTATCCTTGCCATAAGAGGGCAGGAAGCCTTTCGTTTGGAGGTTGAAGGGTCATCGAATTATCATTCGCTCAAAGACTGACCCATGCCATAAAGAGGCAGGTAGTCTAAGAGGAAGGATCAGAATAGCCTTTTTCGTGGGCAACCAGAGGATACCTCAGCCTTTTTCGTAGGCAACTTCCGAGGGTCGAGGTCATGTTAGTGTATCGAAGGCAGCATCATTAGGGTCGCATGACCTTTTTATCGAGGCAACTGGCTAAGGTATCCTCGTATTCGAGGGACTGGCTATTCTGCAAAACAACAAGGCAACAAGGCAACAGGCAACAGAGAGGTTACCCCAAAAGTGTGCGTGTGTGCACCAATCACGTGATTGTATTCGATTATATTATCTTGTAAATTAGTGAGGCTAATTCAATTTAAAGGTTGTCACTCCCTATTTTACTAGCCACGCAGATAATATAAGGCAAGAAAGAGTAATATGGGGGAGGGGACAATGAAACCAGTGGATCCCCCAACAGGGTTTGGCACAAGTAATAATAATAAAAGGCATAAAATAATAATAGGGTTTAGGGTTACCAACAACGTAGCTTTGGCAATTGACAAACCATGAAAAGGAGAAAGAAGAGACAGAAAACAGAGAGTGAGTGCATTATCGGTTCGAAGACGAACTTTATTAACCATAAAAAGGAATAATGAAATTAATAAAATAAATGAATGAAAAGTACTTAGCTTGGCACTTGCCCTGACAGGGTTGATGGGCAAAGGTTTGCCTGAAGCATTGACTCTGACCATTGAGAACTTTAGGTTTTGGGATAGGCGCGTAGTCGGGGGATCTTTGAAGAGTAAACCTGAAAAGGCATAAGAGGAAAACTTTCAGTGTAGGGCATGATCTTCGTGAACCCTGATTAGGGTACGAATTAAAATGAAATAAAATAATTTAATTAATTATTGGTCTGACGACCTAATTAATTAAATCGAGTCGGGAAAATAAAATTGAGTATGAGATATATTTTTAAGAATAAAAACAAAATATATATGAATTATTGAAATAATACACCTAATTAAATATATAAATAAAATAAGAAAAAAAGAAAATAACTATAATTAAATAAATATACCATAAAAATGTGTAATAAATATATAAGCATATGATTAAGAAAATAAAATTAATATAAATAAATATATAATAGTTTTATTGTAATTGAGAAAGAAAAAAAAAACCA
Organism: Vicia villosa; assembly: GCF_029867415.1. NCBI lineage: Eukaryota > Viridiplantae > Streptophyta > Magnoliopsida > Fabales > Fabaceae > Vicia > Vicia villosa. The sequence continues at coordinate 28,056,244 of NC_081182.1, read as the reverse complement.
TGAACAAATATATATATGTTAACATATAAATAAAATGGAATTTATATAATTGAATATATAAAGAAATTTAAAAAGAAACTTAGCTGGATCCAGTGTGGTGCGCATCTGAGAGTCCATGGTAGGTCTGTAGGCTTGTGGGCATTGAATCAATCTGGGTGGTGATCCGATGGTTGTGGTGAAGGACCTCATAGTGCGCGTGCACAAGGTCTCCATACTGAATCACTGTATGAATGCTAGCAAAGAAATTCAACAAAATATATGTGACCCAGCGAGGATCGAACCGGCGTTCATACATTCAACGCCTTTGGAAACAACATTCCACCACTCGGCCACTGCTTGTTTGTTGCCGTATACACGCAACGAAAGGGATATATTAAAAAAAACAAGTTTAAGAAAATTTTGAAAGCAAGCTTCGCGCCCAGGGGTTGTCTTCTTCGTTGAAACAACCAGGGATCTAGCTACGGTTTTTGTGCGTGGCAATAGGCTATACCCACAGTTTTATGAGCGTAGCCATATGCTTTGGCTCCCGAAACCTGCAAATAATCAGTAATAAACGCAAACAAATAGTCCAAACCGGTCATAAATCATCTTGTGGACTCATTGGACCTGGTAATTTGGCTTGAAATCGCTCCTATCCAGAAATCCCAAATTCAAGAATTATGAACCCTAACAATGGTGTTTGGTCCATCTAAGCATGTAAACGCAATTAATCTTGCAGAAACACTCATGGCATCACGATAAACGTTATAATGCGATCAAATTTCATTTATGATGCGTAAATATATGTAATCGAAATCAAAGAAATTCAAGCAAACCGTAAGTGTTTATGCTTTGATTCTGAATGCTTTACGCCTTAATAACGATTGGGACGGCTTGCTGGAACTCTAAGGAACGTTATTGAACCTTCAAGAACCTCTGAATTCTTCTTTAAGTCTAAAACCGATTCGGATTTTTTTCTTGCACTTGTTGGGATCTTTTACGACTTATTGTGCAGCCAAAAACCTCCTCCTTGTCTTGGACATGTTATGTTTATATATCACAGCCAATTAGGTCAACAAAAGTCTGATGAATCTTCTTGAATTCAATATTGAAAGATTGAAAAAAAATTTGATTTGTGAAAATTTCCAATTTCAATTAATTTCAATCTAATTTCTTCTTAATCTTTCCAACTTTAATCCCCACGAAATTTGCACTGAATATTGATGATTTGGATGATTATATTTGATTGGAGTAGAGTTTTTTTAGTCAATATTTGATTTTTATGATTTATATAAATTAATTATCCTTTTTAAATGATAAAAAATTCACATAAAATCATGTAAAAAATCAAAAATTCGTGGGAATTGAGTTTTGGGGCCTTGGTCTGATTTTGAATAGGAGAAAATGTATGGGCAAATTTTGGGGTATGACACCTAAATATAAAAAGAAATAGAAAATAAGAAATCAGATGACACGCAATGAAGAACAGAAATAATATTAATGGTTGGAATTATGATTGTTTGTCAGTATATAACAAAAATATTATTTCTGCCACTGGTTAACACATCCAAAATAGTATCAGTATAAAGTATAATTCAAATGTGTCTTTCAACAAATTAAGTATCATTTCTTTGTAATATATGCAAGTATACATAGTCAAATATAGTATCTCTTAATAACTGATTTTCACTACCAATACCTAACACTAAAGATAAATATCTACTAAGGGGGCGTTTGTTTCGGTGATACAAAAAATATTTTTAGGATTAACTTTCCCGGTAACATAATAGTGAAAACTTCTTTCCCAGGTAAATATAGTAAAATGTGTTTGGTTAAAAGTATAACTTCCTAGGATTTCTTTTTATAAAAAATTCCAGAGAATAATTATAACATGTTTGTTATATAAAACATGTTCATGGAAATTAATGCCCCTACCATGTATACATGTATCAATCAATTAATAATAATTAATTTATACCATTTGTAAATTGATTTTATAATCAATTGAATTCTCAAAAAACTTGTCTCAATTCAATTATGTTATTCTATCAATTAATTCATATAATTCTATCAATTAATTCATATTAATTAATTCATATAATTCTATAAAGGCAAATTATAACTCAATTCAATTATGTTATTCTATCAATTAATTAATATAATTCTATCAATTAATCCATATTAATTAATTCATATAATTCTATTAAGGCAAATTATAACAACCAAACGTAAAGTTTCTTCATATCAATAAATTCACATAATTCTATCAATTAATTCATATCAAAATTCACATAATTCTATCAATTAATTCATATTAATTAATTCATATAACTCTGTCAATTACTTTATATAAGCAAATTATAACAACCAAACCAAACGTAAATTTTCTTTTACAACATAGCTCTAAAAAACAAGAAAAGACCTTATACTTGTATTAGATTTTTACAACATAACTTCACATATCTATTAAAGAAATTTTTAAAGTTACAAATATACATAAGATGGAAAGGCCCACACTTGGTTGCTGCACTAAAAATTCTGCATGTTTATTGAAATAACAGAATGAGCAAAAGATGTCGTTCAAACACATTAATCACATCAATGGAATTAAACTAACGAAATAACATAGAAAGTATAATAAGTGAAAATCGATAAGCTTATAATGAACAATAGGAATCCAACTGTTGTGTCTGCCAATTCCATTTTAAAGATAGATACAACCAAACAATAACACAGACTTAACACAATGAAATAACACAGACAACTAAACTTATAGTTTTCAAAATCCATCAAAATTAAATGTAATAAAGTTAAATAAAGACAAATACAACCAAACAATAAAACTCACTTAAGATAATTCCTACATGATAACTCTAAATGATGATATTAAGATCAATTGTTACTTAAAACAATTTGCACAAATTCTTTTTTCAATTCAGGCGTATCCATAGCGAAAAAACAATCACAGAGGTTGTTGTCTTTAGTAATAAGCATAGCAGCCCTCACAACATCTCTAGCGGTTAATCCTTCTATTTCTTTCAATATGGAGACAATTTGATTCCTTCTTTCAGCTGTGTATTTCTCATGCAAAAAACAAGAAGATAATTGTTGCATATTCTCAACACTACTAGCATAAAACTCACCCAACTTGTTCAATGAAGTTAACAAGCTATCAGAAGCAGCATCGTCATTATACTTCACTCTTTTTCCTCTACGCTTTCCTGTCTTATAATTAGAAGTTTCTCGTTGTGATTGGATTGTTGGATTTATCCGAGTAGCATTGTTAGAAGGGGGTGTTTCTGGTACTTGCGTCTCAAAATTCTCTTCATTCTCATTCAAATTAATTTCTGACTCGTCCCTTTGTGTCGATGAAAAATATTCCTTCTCCATTTGAGCAGACATATCAGCTGTATCTTCTGCAATAGTTTGACACTTGTTGCGAAGTATATCAAATAGTAGCAAAGAACAGTAGTATGCATGCAAATTATGTAATGTTATATGTATATTATTACTATTACTGGACATTCCTTAGGATAGGTAAGTAACTAGGGATGACAACGGGTCGGGTGCGGGTTTTGCACTATCCAAACCCACACCTGAAATCGACACCCAAACCCGAACCCAAAGGTTGTTCGGGTGGGAAAATAACACTCACGCTCACACCCGCTGGGTTTGGGTTTTTTCACCCAAACCCGCACAAAATACATAAAATATATTTTTGCTATAAATTTCCATAATATATATATATATATATATATATATATATATATATATATATATATATAATAAATAACATTTCTGTAAGCTAAAATAGAAAATTAGGAATCAATTGACACAAAATCAAAAACAGAAATAAAATTAATGGTTGTAATTATGATAGTTTGACAGTATACAACTTAAATATTAATTCCCTAAATAGAAACTGAAATAGAAAATTAAAAATTAAATGACACAAAATCAGAAAAAAAAATAACATCAACGGTTGTAATTATGATTGTTTGACGTATACAACATAAATATTAATTCCCTAAACAAAAACAGAAATAGAAAATAAGCAATTAAATGACACAAAATCAGAAACAGAAATATTATTAATGGTTGTAATTATGATGGTTTGACAATATACAACATAAATATTAATTTACTAAATTGAATATAAAATAGAAAATTAGAAATCAAATGACAAACAATCAGAAAGAAAATTAACATTAATGGATATAATTATGATAGTTTAATTCCCTAAACAGAAAATGAAATAGAAAATTAAAAAAAACTAAATGGCACACAATCAGAAATAGAAATAGCATTAACGATTGTAATTATGATAGTTTGATAGTATAAAAAAATATTAATTCCCTAAACAGAAACTGGAATAGAAAATTAGAAATAAAAAGACACAATGAGAAACAAAAATAACATTAATGGTTGTAATTATGATAGTTTGACAGTATACATCATAAATATCAATTCTTTAAATAGAAAAAGAAATAAAAAATTAGAAATCAAATGATACACATTCAGAAACAGATATAACATTAATGGTTGGAATTATGATTGTTTCTCAATCTACAACAAAAATATTATTTCCGCCACTAGTTAACACATCCAAAATAGTATGAGTATACAATATAATTCAAATGTGTCTATCAACAAATTAAGTATAATTTGTTATGTTAGTATACATAGTCAAATATTGTATCTCTTAATCATTAATTTTCAGATATCTGACGTTTGCAATATTAGTTGCATAATTGTTTCATTCGTCTTCCAGTTCACTACCAATACCTAACACTAATGAATAATATCTTCCAAGTTCTTAGTTTAATAGAAAATTTGAGTCCACTTTAAAATGTAAAGCACATATGCCTTATCACAAGTAAAAGAAAAGTCTTATCACAAGTCTGTAAAGGCATCCATAGTTGTCTCCAAAACTCATAGGGTCGACAAAATGATAAATGGCCAAAACTCATAGTTGTCTCCAAAACTCATAGGGTCGACAATGAGAAACAAAAATAACATTTATGGTTGTAATTAAATGACACATAATCAGTCGGCTGAAATAGAAAAATACACAATCAGAAAAAGAAATAACATTTATGGTTGTAATTAACTGACACATAATCAAGAAGCTGAAATAGAAAATCATGATAGTTTGTTAGCATAACTACAAAAATTTAATTTCCTAAACAAAAATTGAAATAGAAATTTAAAAATCAAATGACACACAATTAGAAAAAGAAATAACATTAATGATTGTAATTATGATTGTTTGACAATATACAACATAAATATTAATTCCCTAAACAAAAACAGAAATAGAAAATTAGAAATCAAAGGACACACAATCAGAAACAAAAATATTATTAATGGATATAATTATGATAATTTGACAGTATACAACATAAATATTAATTCGCTAAATTGATTCTAAAATAGAAAATTAAAAATCAAATGACACATAATCAGAAACAGAATTAACATTAACGGTTGTAATTGTGATAGTTTGACAGTATACAACATAAATATTAATTCTCTAAACAAAAACTGAAATAGAAAATTAGAAATCAATTGACAGACAATCAATTAATGGTTGTAAATATGATAGTTTCACGTTATGCAATAGAAATATTAATTTCCTAAACGGAAATTGAAATAGAAAATTAGAAATCAAAATGCACACAATCAGAAATAGAAATAACATTAATGGTTGGAATTATGATTGTTTCACAATATACAACAAAAATATTATTTTTGCCACTAGTTAACACATCTAAAATAGTATCAGTATACAATATAATTCAAATGTGTCTATCAACAAATTAAGTATCATTTTTTTTGTAATATATGCAAGTATACATAGTCAAATATAGTTTCTCTTAATCACAAAATTTCATAATTCTGACATTTGCCATATTAGTTGCATTGTTGTTGTTAGAACATAGTTTGCTTCAAATCTTATCTTAGTGTTTTGATGATAACAATTAAATAAATTTTGTATAAGTAAATATGATACTCTAATTATATGCTTCTCATTTCAGAAGATGTTTTAATGCAAGTGCCATCAGAACATGAATCTTATGCAAAGCTGAGCAAATGCAGAAAAGGAAAAAACGGTGTAGTTCTAATGAAGTAACTCCTGAAACTCACCAACCACTGCAGACATACTCAATTAGAAGTTATATTCAAATTATGAAATCTGAATCAAGATAAGATGCCGTTAAAAACATAATGATTAACAAAAACGGCTGAATCACTCAACTAAAGCCATTCCAAAGGTTGATTAAAGAAGCAACACACATGAAGCTCGTTGGAGAAACAAAAACAAAAAGCAAACACGCAAGCATTTAATGCTTTCTCCAAAGATCAAGATAACGGACAATTTCGTTTAGCTATATATAAGTGTACCAGGAAGCTGAAATATACAATTTGGAATCAAATGACACACAATTAGAAACTGAAATAACATTAATGGTTGTAATTATGATAGTTTGACAGTATACAATAGAAATTTTAATTCCCTAAACAAAAATTGAAATAGAAAATTACAAATCAGATGACACATAATCAGAAATAGAAAAACATTAATGGTTGTAATTTTGATACTTTGACAAGATACATCATAAATATTAATTCTCTAAATAAAAATTGAAATAGAAAATTAAAAATAAAATGACACACAATAAAAAAATAAAAATAACATTAATGGTTATAATTATGATTGTTGTCATACCCCAATTTTTGATCCTAAGATCCCTTAATCATTTGCATTCAAATCATTGATCAAGATCACTATGTTGAGTTTGGTTCTTTGGCTTTATGCACATTTTGTCTTTAGGGGCAATAACCAAGCACCTTTGTTTGTTTAATTTGTGAATATTTCTTTTTTATGTTATACTAATCGAAATACCAAAAATATTGCTCTGTTCTATTATTTCGTGGTCTCGAGTAGAAGTTATCCATTACAATACCTTTACGAATTCCATAGGCCTTTATAATGTCTATTAATGTGGGTCTGCTCAAATATTTGGTGTTTTGCTAATAAAGCGAGGAAAGATGCCAACTTCCTTGAGGGCTTTGAATATATCTAACAACTTAACATAATGGATAACCGACTTAACGTAATCTATTTGTCAAAGATAAGGATATGCGTAAATTCCGTAAAGGCATCAATTGAGGGCTAAATGATAACTGGCCAAAATTTGAACATTTTTGTAAGTGTAGTAGGAAGCTGATAAAGAAAATTAGGAATCAAATGACACACAATGAAAAACATATATAACACTAATGGTTGTAATTATGATTGTTTGACAGTATACAACAAAAATTTTAATTCCCTAAACAGAAACTGAAATAGAAAATTAGAAATCAAATGACACACAATGAGAAGTAGAAATAACACTAATGTTTGTAATAATGATAGTTTGATAATATACAACATAAATATTAATTCCTTAAACAGAAACTGAACTAGAAATTTAGAAATCAAATGACATACAATCAAAAATAGAAATAACATTAATGGTTGTAATTGTTATAGTTTGATAGTATGCAACAAAAATATTAATTTCCTAAACATAAACTGAAATAGAAAATTAGAAACCAAATGGAACACAATCAGAAACAGAAATAACATTAATGGTTGTAATTATGATAGTTTGATAGTATAAAACAAAAATAATAATTCCCTAAACAGAAACTAAAATAGAAAATTAGAAATAAGAAGACAAACAATCAAAAACAGAAATAACATTAATGGTTGTAATTATGATAGTTTGACAGTATACCACATAAATATTAATTCCCTAAACAGAAAAAGAAAATTAGAAATCAGATGACACAAAATCAGAAACAGAAATAACATTAATGGTTGGAATTATGATTGTTTCACAATATACAACAAAAAAATAAATAGTGGTAGAGTAAGATATGCATGAGGATTTAGTGCCGAAACAAGAGAAGAATCCAAAGGAGGAGACGCTGGAAATTCCTAGGATATGTAAGTAACTGGAACTTGTTTAGACACATTACTTCACGTGGGCACCTTCCATAAGCCTTTACAGTGTTTATTAATGCGTGTTTGCTCCAATATTTGGTCTCTTGCCGATTAAAACAAGCAAAGATCAACTTTTTTACGACTTTTAAAATATCTAACAAGTCAACATAATGGATAGCTATATTAACGTAATCTATTTGTCAGAGATAAGGATATACACACCGTCCTTAAAGGCATCTTTTGTTGTCTCCAAAACTCAACAGGGTCGACAAAATGATAACTGGGCCAAAATTTGAGCATTCCGGTAAGTGTACCAGGAAGCTGAAATATACAATTTGGAATCAAATGACACACAATTAGAAACTGAAATAACATTAATGGTTGTAATTATGATAGTTTGACAGTATACAATAGAAATTTAAATTCCCTAAACAAAAATTGAAATAGAAAATTACAAATCAGATGACACATAATCAGAAATAGAAAAACATTAATGGTTGTAATTTTGATACTTTGACAAGATACATCATAAATATTAATTCTCTAAATAAAAATTGAAATAGAAAATTAAAAATAAAATGACACACAATAAAAAATAAAAATAACATTAATGGTTATAATTATGATTGTTGTCATACCCCAATTTTTGATCCTAAGATCCCTTAATCATTTGCATTCAAATCATTGATCAAGATCACTATGTTGAGTTTGGTTCTTTGGCTTTATGCACATTTTGTCTTTAGGGGCAATAACCAAGCACCTTTGTTTGTTTAATTTGTGAATATTTCTTTTTTATGTTATACTAATCGAAATACCAAAAATATTGCTTTGTTCTATTATTTCGTGGTCTCGAGTAGAAGTTATCCATTACAATACCTTTACGAATTCCATAGGCCTTTATAATGTCTATTAATGTGGGTCTGCTCAAATATTTGGTGTTTTGCTAATAAAGCGAGGAAAGATGCCAACTTCCTTGAGGGCTTTGAATATATCTAACAACTTAACATAATGGATAACCGACTTAACGTAATCTATTTGTCAAAGATAAGGATATGCGTAAAGTCCGTAAAAGCATCAATTGAGGGCTAAATGATAACTGGCCAAAATTTGAACATTTTTGTAAGTGTAGTAGGAAACTGATAAAGAAAATTAGGAATCAAATGACACAATGAAAAACATATATAACACTAATGGTTGTAATTATGATTGTTTGACAGTATACCACAGAAATTTTAATTCCCTAAACAGAAACTGAAATAGAAAATTAGAAATCAAATGACACACAATGAGAAGTAGAAATAACACTAATGTATGTAATAATGATAGTTTGATAATATACAACATAAATATTAATTCCTTAAACAGAAATTGAACTAGAAATTTAGAAATCAAATGACATACAATCAAAAATAGAAATAACATTAATGGTTGTAATTGTGATAGTTTGATAGTATGCAACAAAAATATTAATTTCCTAAACATAAACTCAAATAGAAAATTAGAAACCAAATGGAACACAATCAGAAACAGAAATAACATTAATGGTTATAATTATGATAGTTTGATAGTATAAAACAAAAATAATAATTCCCTAAACAGAAACTAAAATAGAAAATTAGAAATAAGAAGACAAAACAATCAAAAACAGAAATAACATTAATGGTTGTAATTATGATAGTTTGACAGTATACCACATAAATATTAATTCCCTAAACAGAAAAAGAAAATTAGAAATCAGATGACACAAAATCAGAAACAAAAATAACATTAATGGTTGGAATTATGATTGTTTCACAGTATACAACAAAAAAATAAATAGTGGTAAAGAAAGATATGCATGAGGATTTAGTGTCGAAACAAAAGAAGAATCCAAAGGAGGAGACGCTGGAAATTCCTAGGATATGTAAGTAACTGGAACTTGTTTAGACACATTACTTCACGTGGGCACCTTCCATAAGCCTTTACAGTGTCTATTAATGCGTGTTTGCTCCAATATTTGGTCTCTTGCCGATTAAAACAAGCAAAGATCAACTTTTTTACGACTTTTAAAATATCTAACAAGTCAACATAATGGATAGCTAAATTAACGTAATCTATTTGTCAGAGATAAGGATATATACACCGTCCTTAAAGGCATCTTTTGTTGTCTCCAAAACTCAACAGGGTCGACAAAATGATAACTGGGCCAAAATTTGAGCATTCCGGTAAGTGTACCAGGAAGCTGAAATATACAATTTGGAACCAAATGACACACAATTAGAAACTGAAATAACATTAATGGTTGTAATTATGATAGTTTGACAGTATACAATAGAAATTTTAATTCCCTAAACAAAAATTGAAATAGAAAATTACAAATCAGATGACACATAATCAGAAATAGAAAAACATTAATGGTTGTAATTTTGATACTTTGACAAGATACATCATAAATATTAATTCTCTAAATACAAATTGAAATAGAAAATTAAAAATAAAATGACACACGATAAAAAATAAAAATAACATTAATGGTTATAATTATGATTGTTGTCATACCCCAATTTTTGATCCTAAGATCCCTTAATCATTTGCATTCCAGTCATTGATCAAGATCACTATGTTGAGTTTGGTTCTTTGGCTTTATGCACATTTTGTCTTTAGGGGGAATAACCAAGCACCTTTGTTTGTTTAATTTGTGAATATTTATTTTTTATGTTATACTAATCGAAATACCAAAAATATTGCTTTGTTCTTCTTGTATATTTGTGTTTTGCAGGTACCAGGACAAATTTGGCAAATGCCAATTTTCAAATTTGATGGTATTTGGCACCAATTTCATCTTTTGAGAGAATATTCTTGATAAATAAAATCTCAACCTCATCATAATTAAATTCCATCATACACCCTCATTTGATGACATGTGCACCACTTGATCTTAATTTTGGCTCCAAAATCAATTTCCAAGCCTAGTTTTGGTTCCAAACCAAACTCCAAACCACCACTAATCCCAAGCCTAAATTCTATAAATAGGACCCTCATTTCATTAATTCAATAAGCTTTTGATAGCTAAATTCACCTTGCAAAAAATTCTCTCAACTCTTTTCATCTACCCAAATTCACTAAAAGCTCAATTTCCAAAAGTTAGTAAGCTTTTCATTGAAGCTTACTAATCTTTGAGCTAAACCTTCATCCAAACATTTTCTCTTCATTAATTATCTAATTCAAAGCATGGTATAGTGATTCTTGGAGTTAATCTGAAGCAAGTTTTTGAAGTTGATTGGTGAATTTCTAGATCTACATATGGTAAACTTATTTTCATCTCTCACAATGTGATATCTTGTTGATCTTGGTTGCTTGATTCTTTTAGCCTATTTTTGTGATTCCATTAATGTTAATTTCTAATGATTTAATGGAATTTCCGTGCTTAATTGCAACCAAGATCATAAGGTGTTTGATAAAATGTTTAATCAATGTTTTCTCTCTTTAGATGTTTTTTTTTTGAAAATTTTGTGCAGGAAATCGATTCCCCCATATGGTAAATCGATTCCCCTATTTTATTTTATGCCAGATTTGAAAGCTTAGTGCAGAAAATTGATTCCCCTATATGGTAAATCAATTTCTTGACTACAGAATGCAGTTTTTGCCTTTTTTTTATGCTTATGCAACTTTTTCCTTTGTCCACTTGGACCTTTTATTTTGTTCTTAAAACACTAATAATTAACTTGAACCATAAAAAGCTTAATGTGAACTTGGACTTTGGTTACTATACCTTAAGCTTGGAGGATGTACTATTGGACTGAGACTTTGATACCTTGGTTGTATTCTGTTGATATTCTGGAAGTCCTTGGAGTTTACTCCTAGGCATTGTTTTGGTTTTCTTTGTGTGCAGGTTATTGTGAGTTCCATACTTTGTCTAAAGTCCTTGAAATTTATTCCAAGGCATTGGGGAATTCTTCTGTATACAGCTGTTACTCTGTCCAGTTTTTGTCCCAAGTTTTTATGGTGCATTTACAAGACCTTGTGCAAGTTGTGATTATGGAGATTTTAAGTTCATCTGGGGCTCATTTCATCTGGTATTTGATACTTTACTTGTTTGGTTGTGTTAATCCAAATGATGGGAAATCTACTTTGATTTTTTTATGTCAAGTGTTGGCTTCTTATTGGTTAGATTGTTCTTATCCTTATCATTAGCTTTCACTTTATGCTTTAGGATAGTCCCTTCATCTCCTCCCATCTTCTTAAATTTTCAAAATCTTCTTCCTTTTTCAAAAATCTTCTTATGTTTGCAAACTCTTTTAAAACTCTTTGATAAAAGTTTTCTTTCAAAATCCTTAGCCCTTTTATGGCTTTTCTCCTTAAAATTCTCTTTCTAAAGTTTAGATAAGAATGATTGTTTTAATGGAGATGTAATCCCCAAAAGTCTTGACATTTATCGTTATGATTGATCCTTTTCTACTTGAAAGAGTATGTGGCATACTTGTTGATTTAATCCAAGTTGGAGCCCTTCTTTCATTTGTGATGCAAAGGATCCATCTGTTCTCATGTTCAAGAATGATTGATTGAGTTTTCTCCCCTATGATAATCAAGTGTTTATCCTATTTTAAAAAAAAATCTTTTGTTTCCCTTTTAAGTGGAACTACATTTGCTCTGAATTCTCCATCGCAGTGAGGAGGTAGGTAGGCACAAGATGTAATATCTTGTCGGACATAGTTTTAAAATCTAACAAAACTCTTCTTTTTAACACAAGTTTACAAAAAGGTTCCAGTGGAGTACCACAGATGTGAGGGGTGATAATACCTTCCCCTTACATAATCAACCCTCGTACCAAAGATCTCTGCTTTTTATTAGTTTTGATTTAAAAACTTCTTTGGGTTTATTTCGCTCTTTTCCTTTCTCCTTTGGAAACAGCAAAGCACAGTGGCGACTTTCACTAAAATAACGAGTCAAGTCAATCAATGGCTTTGGTTTCAATTTCCCCCGCTACAATTGTTTAAAATTATGCAACAGAAATATTAGTTCCCTAAACATAAACTGAAATAGAAAATTAGAAATCAAATGACACACAATCAGCAACAAAAATAACATTAATAGTTGTAATTATGATAGTTTGACAGTATACAACAGAAATATTAATTACCTAAATTGAAATTGAAATAGAAAATTAGAAATCAAATAACATACCATCAGAAACAGAAATAACATCAATGGTTGTAATTATGATAGTTTCACAATATGCATTAGAAATATTAATTCCCTAAACATAAACTGAAATAAAAAATTAGAAATCAAATGACACACAATCTAAAACAGAAATAACATTAATGGTTGTAATTATGATAGTTTGATAATATACAACAAAAATAATAATTCCCTAAACAAAAATTGAAATAGAAAATTAGAAATAAAGAGACACACAATAAAAAACATAAATAACATTAATGGTTGTAATTATGATAGTTTGACAGTATACAACATAAATATTAATTCCCTAAATAGAAACTGAAATAGAAAATTGGAAATTAAATAACACGATCAAAAACATAAATAACATTAATGGTTGGAATTATGGTAGTTTGACAGCCCTAGACCAAAAATATTAATTCCCCCACTAGAATTCAAATGTGTATATATCCAAATTAAGTATCATTTATTTATAAAATATGAAAGTATGCAAAGTCAAATACAATATCTCTAAATCATTGAGTTTCAGAAATCTTACGTTTGAAATATTAGTTGCATAATTGTTTCAATCATACTAACTGGTTCACACAATAATAATAATTCCCTAAACAAAAATTGAAATAGAAAATTAGAAATAAAGAGACACACAATAAAAAACATAAATAACATTAATGGTTGTAATTATGATAGTTTGACAGTATACAACATAAATATTAATTCCCTAAATAGAAACTGAAATAGAAAATTGGAAATTAAATAACACGATCAAAAACATAAATAACATTAATGGTTGGAATTATGGTAGTTTGACAGCCCTAGACCAAAAATATTAATTCCCCCACTAGAATTCAAATGTGTATATATCCAAATTAAGTATCATTTATTTATAAAATATGAAAGTATGCAAAGTCAAATACAATATCTCTAAATCATTGAGTTTCAGAAATCTTACGTTTGAAATATTAGTTGCATAATTGTTTCAATCATACTAACTGGTTCACACAATAATAATAATTCCCTAAACAAAAATTGAAATAGAAAATTAGAAATAAAGAGACACACAATAAAAAACATAAATAACATTAATGGTTGTAATTATGATAGTTTGACAGTATACAACATAAATATTAATTCCCTAAATAGAAACTGAAATAGAAAATTGGAAATTAAATAACACGATCAAAAACATAAATAACATTAATGGTTGGAATTATGGTAGTTTGACAGCCCTAGACCAAAAATATTAATTCCCCCACTAGAATTCAAATGTGTATATATCCAAATTAAGTATCATTTATTTATAAAATATGAAAGTATGCAAAGTCAAATACAATATCTCTAAATCATTGAGTTTCAGAAATCTTACGTTTGAAATATTAGTTGCATAATTGTTTCAATCATACTAACTGGTTCACTACCAATACCTAACACTAAAGAATAATATCTACCTAGTTCTTTGCTTAATAGAAAATTTGACTCCACTTTAAAATGTAAATAACATATGCCTTATCACAAGAAAAACAAATGTATTATCACAAGAAAAATAAACAGTGGTAGAGTAAGATATGCATGAGGATTTAGTGGCGGAAAATAATTATGTGGAAAAGAAGAATCCGAAGGAGGAGGCACTGGATATTCCTTAGGATAGATAAGTAACTAGAACTTTTTTAGACACGTTCCTTCACGTGGGCACCTAATTATTTCATTTCCATCCCAAGATAGCCAGACCCTTACTTCAATTAATTCGTGGTCCAGGGTAGAACTCGTCCATTGTAATACCTTTACGAATTCCATAAGCCTTTACAGTGTCAATTAATACGTGTTTTCACCAATATTTCGTCTCTTGCCGATTAGAACGAGGAAAGATACCAACTTCTTTGACGGCTTTGAAAATATCTAACAACTCAACATAATGGATAACCAACTTAACATAGTCTATTTGTCGGAAATAAGGATATACGCATCGTCTATGTAGCATACTTTGTTGTCTCCAAAATACATTCGGGTCGATAAAATGATAATTGAGCCAAAATTTGAGCATTTCGGAAAGTGTAGCAGAAATATGAAATAGAAAATTAGAAATCAAATGACACCCAATCAGAAACATAAATAACATTAATGGTTATAATGATAATAGTTTGAGAGTATACAACAAAAAGTTTAATTCCCTAAACAGAAAAAGAAATATAAAGTTTGAAATTAAACGACACACAATCAAAAACAGAAATAATATTAATGGTTGTAATTATGATAGTTTGACAATACACAACAAAAATTTTAATTCCCGAAACAGAAACAAAAATAGAAAATTAGAAATCAAATGACACACAATCAGAAACAGAAATAACGTTAATGGTTGTAATTATGATAGTTTGACAGTATAAAATAGAAATTTCCCTAAATAGAAACAGAAATAGAAGATTAGAAATCAAATGACAGACAATCAGAAACAAAAATAACATTAATGGTTGTAATTATGATAGTTTGAGAGATACAACATAAATATTAATTCCTTTAACATAAACTGAAATAGAGAAATTAGAAATCAAGTGACACACAATGAGAAACAGTAATAACACTAATGGTTGTAATTATGATAGTTTAACAGTATACACTTAAAATATTAATTCTCTAAGCAAAAACTGAAATAGAAAATTAGAAATGAAATGACACAATCCGAAACATAAGTAAAATTAACGATAGTAATTATGATAGTTTGAAAGTATATACCAGAAGTATTAAATCTATAAGAAGAAACTGAAATAGAAAATTAGAAATCAAATGACACACAATCAGAAACAGAAATAACATTAATGGTTTTAATTATGATTGTTTGAAAGTATACAACAAAAATATTAATGCACTAAACATAAACTGAAATAGAAAATTAGAAATCTAATGGCACATAATCAAAAATAGAAATAACATTAATGGTTGTAATTATGATTGTTTGACAATATACAACAAAAATATTAATGCACTAAACTGAAACTGAAATAGAAAATCAGAAATGAAATGACACACAATCAGAAACAGGAATAACTTTAATAGTTGTAATTATCTGAGCTTGACAGTAGACAATAGAAATGTTAATTCCCGCACTAGTTAGCAAATCCAAAATAGTATCGGTTTACAACATAATTCAAAGATGCCAAACCAAGTAACTAGTCCTAATTCCTGCATTTCTTGTAGTGCCTATATCTCTCACAATCATGTTTAAGTCTATTATGTTTAAGTCTATTGGTGTATCTATGCTTATATTTTGTTTAGACTATGTTTAGGTTATAACTATCTAAAGTTCATATTTTAGATTATGCTTATTGAAAGTGATGTTAATAGCTTATAATTTCTAGGTAAATACATGTGGTCAATTGATCATAACTTTCTCAATATATCTTGTATATAATTGGTTTTTAATCCATTATAAAGTACATATAATTAAACTACGACGTGGATACTAGAATAGAATAGTTCATTTATGATAAGTAAAGATGAAATGATGAAATATATTTTGTGCATGCATACAGGTCTATATAAATAGTTTACAATTAGCTTCTCTGATAGTAATGATAATAATGCAATTGTGATCTCTCTGCCCCATATGGAGATTGTTGCACCAAGGGAAATTGATCTGAATAGGGTGATTGATTTGTCAATGACATTATTTGTTGTATTATTTATGGTCTTTCTAATCATATTTTACCAAAATCGATCTACAAATAAAGCAAAGGGGGTGGCTCATATTTGAAAAGGTCACCTTCTAAGAAAAAGAGAGCTTGTAAGTCAGGAAAAAACAATGTCATTATTCAAAAATAGGGTAATCATCTATATTAAGTTGAAGAGAATATACGAATATGCAAGGAATCAGAAAATGAAGCACAATTATTGTATAATAAAGTTAATGGACGCATGATCGATAAACTGAATGTATCTAATAAAGAAATCATAAAGGGAGGTAATGGTACCATTGTTCTTGAGGGGATATACGAAGGTCGGTCAGTTGCTATCAAACGTCGTGTTCTGACTCATCATAATATAGCTCATAAAGAAATCCAAAATCTTATTGCGTCTGACTTTCATCCAAATATTGTTCGATGGTACGACGTGGAATTTGATCAAGATTTTGTTTACCTTGCTCTAGCTCGTTGTGCATGCAACTTGGATGATTTTATTACTATTTATTTAAATATGTCATAAAGACCCAGATAGAGACACGGGGAGATGATACACGGTGTCTTTGGAAAACAAATGGTTATCCATCCACTCTTTCACTAAAGTTGGTGAGGTTAGTACAACAACATAATTTATTGAACTATTACAGGACGCAGATTCATGAATGAATTAAGTACCAATGTAAATTGAAAAACTACACCATGATGAAGCTAATAAGGTAAAGGAGAAATAAAATTAAGGACCATTTGACATTTATAAAATCTCCTTATATGAAAGGTGGAAAATAAGTATTAACCTTTAAAACATACCATAACTCATTCAATATACTAATTATTGTAGTATATTATTGTAGTATATTATTTATAATTTTAGAAATTATGAAAATAAATTTTATTTTAATTATTTTTTAATTAAAGTTAAAAGAATGAAGAGTTTTATAACTAAAATACCTTTTATAAATAAGATACCCTTTATATTTTACATTTATAAATACCCTCTCCAAATCTCCTCAAAAACTTATATATATATACACTAATTTACATATTTACTTTTTATATATATGCTTTAATAAATAATAATATACTGCATACTAATTTATATATTTTTTAATACTATGCTTTAATAAATAATAATATACTATTAAATATTATGCTTTTAATATATACTGCATCTAGTATAAAATATTGAAATATATTAATTAATTTATACTATGAGTATTAATTAGTATATAGTATTTGAATTGTAATTGTAAACAAAAATGCAGTATTGTAATTGTAAATAATACCATTCACTAAATAAAAATGCTATTGGAATTTTAGATAAAACTGCAGTATGCTATTAATACCATTTAAAGTATTTATTGAACAAATGAAACCACTTAGCTTAGTGGTTAGGCGCTTGGACATTCAAATTCAAGGGAGTGGGTTCAACTCCCACTTCCAACAAATGATGCCTATATGGAGTGGGTTCAACTCCCACTTCCAACATTTCTATTACAAATATAAAGGGTATTTTATTTATAAAAGGTATTTTAGTTATAAAACTCTTCATTCTTTTAACTTTAATTAAAAAATAATTAAAATAAAATTTATTTTCATTTAAATTTTGAATTACTTAGTTTTTTAAAATAATAAATACAAATCATATATCACAAATATAAAATTTATTTTAGCACCTAGTTATGATAAAAAAGATTCACTTATTGATTTATCAATTTCATATTTAAATCTACTTTATAATTATGATAATTTTAATTAAAATATCATAAGGTATCACTTGGTATTTTGGACAATGTTAGTAGGAATCTGCTTATGAGTCGGGTAGGTGAGGTGGCTTATCAGTTGGCATTACCACCTTCACTATCCGGGCTGCATGACGTATTCCACGTATCTCAGCTCCGGAAGTTCGTGCCCGATACCTTTCATCCTATCCTTCCGGATTCTGTTGAGGTAGAGCCTGATCTTTCCTATGATCCTCAACCTTGCTGTATCTTGGAGCGTGCTAGCAAGTCCCTCCGGAGTAAGGAGATACCTATCATGAAAGTGATGTGGGATGAGACGCGTCTTGAGGAAGCTACTTGGGAACTTGAGTCAGAGATGCGGGAATCTTATCCTCACTTGTTTTGGTAAGTTTCCTTTGAATTCGAGGACGAATTCTATTTAAGGGGGGAGAATGTAATACCCGATATTATATTTATTCAATCTTTATATTTGCTAATATGATTAGTATGAAATAAGGTGGATAAATATGGTATATATATTTCTACTAATTGGTTTATGGGACTAGCTTAACCTATTAGTAGCAATAAGAGGGGCATATTAGTAATTTCACCCTTAAATAGAAATGGGGTATGTTTGGTTGCTCATCTTCTTTCTTTCTAAAAAAACCAGAATTTTTGGTTAGAGAAGAAAAGGGAGAGAAGTGTGGAAAGAGAGGAAGAGGAGGAGGAGTCCCATCTTGGTGCAAGCTTCAACTCTGCATGTACCAGAATTCTGTCCCATACTTGTTCTCATCATCATCATCATCTTGCTTTCAGCTCTGTCATCATCATCTTCTCCAACTCTAAGGTGAGTCCATAGTTAGTAACCTTGGGGGTTTTGCATGTAAGGGTTCAATTGGGGTTTAGGGATTATGAGTGAAGTGTTAATCAATGATGCTAAATCTGTTTGTTTTGCCCTATTCTTTGCATGCTAATGTTTCTATTTGCAATTAAGTGATGCAATTTCGTTTGGACTGTTATACAAGTGTAGGGGATCATCTATAGGTTGTTTGGGACTGGTTTAGGGCTTCTAAAACGCAGAAAATTGATTCTGCATCAGAGTAATCGGTTATTGGGACCTGGGTAACCGATTACCCTGTGTAATTTGGCGTGGATGGGCATTTTTGAAGCCAGTAATCGGTTACTCTGGGACCAGTAACCGATTACCCTGGGCGCAGGGTGAAAAATCAGCAAACTTCGGAAATTCGTAACTTTTGCGTCGTAAGTCCGTTTCGCGCAAACTTTATATCGTTGGAAAGCTAGTGACGTGTACTTTCTAATAAAATTGGTCCCCAAACCAGAATGCTTGATTTAATTATATTTGAACCCCACTTAGTGTGTCTTGTCGAGTAAAATTGTATGTTGCTATTTCCCCCGAGAAAAGTTTTGTTCCGTAAAGGGAACCGAATGTCTCCTTAGTCACGTGAGACTTGTTTAATTGGTATTCAAACATGCTAATGTCATATATGATCATGGATGTGGTAATTTTAATATGTGAATTATGCATGATTAGAATGAATTAATCTCATTGCACTTAATTGCTACATTATGTTTACATGTGAATTCTATATTGTGATGAGACATGAATATATTGTTGATGCCCGTTGTTTCGGTTAAACAATTGGGATTGTGTGCCTGTGTGATTGGCGATTGATATGTGTGTATGCTTGAATCGAAACGGGCCGGGGGCTAGGTTGCGTTATGTCCCGAGCTTTGTGATCAATGGGACAGCCCCGATCATGTGATCTTGGGCTCACACCTGAGCTACCGTTGCAGTGTGCTTGTGAGGGTCTTGAGGCATTTTCCCACTTGGCGTTAACACAATTGCGTGCTCGGTATGGTGGCGTTGTGCGGCCAAGTAGGCCTACGCATGACAGGTAAACCATCTCTAGTGGTGCCATGTAGGCTACATCACTAGGCTTTCGCCCGATGGACCCATGTGTCAAGATGGCGTATTGTACTCGGTGTTAACACATGTGCGTGAAGATGGTTAACGGGACAATGACGCCAATTAGGCTAAGGTCATCTCGCGGCCATTTAGGCTTGTGCGAACCCGTCTAATCATCTTGCGGTGTGCTTGTACAAGTCTCTTGCCAATAGGCATGGGCGTGATTCATCGAGGGTGTGTTTTTATAACCTAGTCGAGGCATTAACGCGTTTCTGGATTCCCCGTATATGGATGCGGGTTTTGCATACTTGGTTTCTTATATAATTGTACATTTGCATTATTCATCCAATGGCGGATGAATTGATTATTTGCTCCGTATTTGTACCGGAAGTAAGAATAACCCCGAATCAATGGTGGATTCGTTCATTTGTAGTATGTTCCCTTTAGATCCGAGTGGACTAGTAGGATAGGCGGACTCACTGAGATTTAGTAATCTCATCCCATTCCAATTATATTTTTTTCAGGTGGTTCGAGACAAGATCGCGGTAAGGGAAAGATGGATTAGATCTCTTGGTGATGCTTGGATGTTTCTTTTAGTTCTTATCGTGCTTGCTAGTTTATGTATTTTGGACATGTACTATTATGATGTACTTGTATTTTGGCCATGATACATTCGGCTTTTGTATTCGTACACTTCTACTTTCCGCTGCAAAACATTATGTATTTGTCGTCTTATGAACCATTTATAATACTTTATGCATATTATTCTAGACATATATGTGTGAGGTGTTACACACCCACTCATTAATCAATTTATATAAATTAATATAATATAAATATAAATTAATATATTCATAAATATTTTGTAACTCCCATATAGATATATATTAATTCATATTTATATTAATATTTTTGTCATTCTTTATAAATATATGTTTGGTCATTTCATCACACGATCATTTTTCAAACAATTATCTTATATAAAATGGCTAACAATGGTTAGTATTGGAAACATAACATAATATCGTTTTATTGTTCTTAAATGGTCAATTTGTCTCACTTTCCTCCTTAAATAGATAAATTCCTCTCTTTTTCTTCATCACACAAATGTTTCAGAACTTGACAAAGCATAGAATGAATGAGTGAATTATTCAACACCAATTTAAAAAGAGAATTGATATTTCTATTATTATCTAATTCGGTAAGGCTTCATGTTTTTTTATATCTATTCAATTCAAATCAATTTCACGTCCATATTTTTTTGTATAAATTTTAATTTTATTGTTTTGATCATATTCCTATTCATTTCATAAATATTGTTTTGATCATATTCATATTTTGTAATATAATTTGTAATTTTATTTTGCAGGTTTTGCAATT
This sequence comes from Vicia villosa, assembly GCF_029867415.1. Lineage (NCBI taxonomy): Eukaryota > Viridiplantae > Streptophyta > Magnoliopsida > Fabales > Fabaceae > Vicia > Vicia villosa. Next base: position 28,034,410 of record NC_081182.1, on the reverse strand, counting down.
TGAATGAGTCTAATCAGTCCTAATTCCTACATACAACAATCTTAGAACGAATAATGAAACATTAGTATCTTTCAGTAATTTGGGGCATCACAATTTTAGAAATTACAATGCATATGCTTTCATTTTGACATTTATTTTGTATTTTTTTGGGTTTAATTTCCTTCCTCTTTCTATTAGTAGTACTTATGCATTCTTTCGAATATAAATTATTATTTCTTACTTTATTATAAATTACAATTATTATTTTAATCATATATATATATATATATATATATATATATATATATATATATATATATATATATATATATATGTGTGTGTGTGTGTGTGTGTGTGTACTCATAATTATTTTAAAATAAGTTATTTATTGTTTTTGTAATAAATATGCACATACGACTCTTGCAATTGCTTTCGTCCAGATCTAATCATATCAATTACATTATTTTTTTATTAGTACATAACAATAATATTTAATTTTTATTTTAATTGTTACGAAATTTATTTTTTTATTTCCAAATTCTTACTCAAAAAAAAATCTAAACTCTGCTTTTTAATATTAGTGACATTATCTACCAATTAAAATATTAACTTTGCCGTTACTATCATATTAAAAAAATAAAATTGAATATCAATTTTTTCATTATTTACTAATTATCTATCAATCTAAATCTTAAAGTTATAATTGATGACTATTAGAAATTCTGAAATTATATTGCTTACTAATTTGAATAAATAATTATATTTCTTAATATGAACTTATAATATTTACCTATCATTCCAATTTCTAACTCAACAATTTATGTAATATTGAACATTTTGAAACTACTTTTTTAATTATATTTTAGTACAATTATTATTGAATTATAAATGACAGCTATGAGTTTGTTGTTTTATAAATTATCCGTTCATTAAAATCCTAAGATACAAACTAATTGATAAAACTTATTATGATTCCTATATTGTTTTCAGTTACATCGATCTTTTTTATTAGTCCTTAAAATTTAACATATTCTTAAATATTCTAATAAACTCATATAATTAAGACTCAAACTAACATTCTAATATATTCTAAAATTCTTTAAAATTTAACATATTCTTAAATATTCTAACAAACTAATCAACTAATCTGCAATTTTTTTTATGATAAAAGTAAATTTAATAATCAAAATATCACTATTTAATAAAAAATTAAAATAGCTTTGTTAAAATATTAATAACTTAATTTAATAAAATTTAGAATCATTAATGCCTATAAAATTGAAAAAAAATAACTTTAAAGTTTCATTTAAATTTTCAAAATCATTTTTTCTTTAATTTAATTATTGAAGTGAAAATCATTAATTTATTGAGATGATTAACCCATAATAAATAATCGTTTCCCATACCCCAGGAAAATATTAATGAAGTTATTTGATTAACATAGTAACACCGAAGAAAAAAATCAATATATTAAAAGGGTTAAATATGTTTCTGGTCCCTATAAATATCTCAATTTTGGCTTTTAGTCCCTGTAAAAAATATATTAACTTTTAGTCCCTATAAAATTACTTTTGCACTCACTTTTGGTCCCTCGACAGGACTAAAACTGAGTGCAAAAGTGATTTTATAAGGACTAAAAATCAACATTTTTTTATAGGGACTAAAAGCCATTTTGGACAATTTTATAGGGACTAAAAACATATTTAACCCATATTAAAATACAATATGATTTGAAAAAAATCTAGAGAATATGTGGTTTAAACCGTTTTTTGGACTTGACATTGAATAAAAAAGTTCTTAGGTTTTGTAAATTATAGACTAAACACTAAAAGAATAATTGAAATTTAGATTGATCTACTCTTATATGTATTATAAATTTAATGATTAATCACAAATATTATCTATAAATAATTTAATATAATAATTTATTATTCACATAAATATGACAAATCTTTCAAATTTAAATAACATAATTGAAATTTTATCATATATAAATTATTAGTAATTCTCATATTTTTAAATTTTTGTTTATATTTAATATAACTTTAAAATAAGTGTAAACATATGATATAATTTATATATATAAATTATTAATATAAAAGTTCTAATTAAATCCGTGCAACGCACGGGCCATAGATCTAGTATAATTAGTTGTATATAATTATTAATTAAATGCAAATAATTAGTTGGATACTATAAGAATAATTAAATGCAAACATATAACAACTTAAAACTTTTAGCCTAATGACTGGGCGCTGTAGCTTGAAGTGGATGTGCATGGGTTCAACTCCCACCTCCAACAAATTTTTAACATAAAAAATGAGACAATTTTGAAATGTTAGGGAAATTCTTGTAACTTTTTTTTTTTTGCAGGGTTTTTTTCAAATGACGTCTATATGGCAGGGGGCAAAATAAGTTTAATTAACCCTAAAATTAATTAAATTAGTTTAATTATTAAAACAATATTATAATTACTTAGCATAGAATTTAAAACAAAAATATATCATACAAATTTAATTACTAAAATAAAGAGAACCTTTTTGTGAAAAAGAACATAAAAAATTGTTTAATAAGTTAATATAATCTTTCGCAAATTAATTTCACATAACATGTCTTTATTATAATTTCTAGAATTTGGTTGGATAATCTTACGACATAAATAGTCGACATCAATGTAACCAAAAAAAAGGGATAATAGTTATTTTGCCCCCTGCTATATGGGCGAAGTTTGAAAAACGCCCCTGTAAAAAAAAAAGTTTGGATTCGTCCCCTAACATATGAAGATTCCCCTGTTTTGCCCCTTCAAGAAATTTAATCATCAAAATTATTGACGTGACAATCATTTTTTTATTTTGGGTTAATACCTATTTTCACCCCTGCCACATGGGGCTAATTTGAAAACCCCCCTGCAAAAAAAAAAGTTGCAAGAATTCCCCTAACATTTGAAGATTCTCTCGTTTAAACCCTGTAAAAATTTTATTTTGAAAACAAACCTTGCCACTTGAAAAACTCTATCATTTTGAACCCTGTAAAATATTATTTTTAGTAAAACCAACCTTTCCTGTCATATTCTAGAGGGTTTAAAATGACATAATCTACAAGATTATATGGTTTAAAATGAGTGAATCTTCAAATTACAAGGTTGGTTTTAAAAACAAAAATTTTACAAGGTTTAAAACGAGAGAATCTTCAAATGTTAGGGGAATTCTGGCAACTTTTTTTTTTTGCAGGGGGGTTTTTCAAATTAGCCCCATATGGCAGGGGTGAAAATAGGTATTAACCCTTTTATTTTTTAAAATTATTTTTAGTGACGTGGCATGCTTAGTTGAATTTTTTTTATTATTTTTAATAATTTTTAATGACGTGACGACTTAGTTGGAATTTTTTATTTTTTTAAATTATTTATTTTTATATTATTTTTAATGACGTGGCGACTTAGATGGAATTTTTTATTTTTTTAAATTATTTTTAATGACATGGCAGACTTAATTGGAGTTTTTATTTATTATTTATTTATTTTAATTCCATGTGGCATGTTTTATTATTATTTAATTGTTAATTGTTAAAGCTAAAATCTTGTCTTCCATGGGTGTTGAAGACATGACCTAGTAATTGCAAGGGGGCACTACCAACCACTAGGCTATTTTACTTTTGTTGTTCTATACTTGCATTAAGTATATATTATAATAAATTAGTTATATTTATCTACTTTATTTTTGTCAAATATTAATTATTTTTGTTGTTCTATTTTACTTTTGTCAAATATTAACGTTAATATATTTATCTACTTAAATATTTTTTAATAAATTAGTTAATATTTTAGTTAAATAAATTATAAAATATATCAGATGAAATATAATAGTTATATTATAGTTATTAGTTATCACTAGTTAACATTATTATTAATTAATATGGTTACAATTAATTTTTATTTTATTGTTAAAATTAATTAAATTAAAAAATATAAATTAATTTAGTTTTAATTTAAATTAATTTAATTTGGTTTTAATTTAGTTTATTTTTAATTACATAAACAAATTTAATTTAGTCATGTTTTATAGGCTATATTTTATAAACTAATTTAAAAAATAATGAACCACATTAATTTAGTCATATTTTATAAGTTACGTTTTAAAATATACTGTTAGTCATGTTTCATAGGCTATATTTTAAAAAAATAATGTAGCTTTTAATAAACTAATTTAATAAATTAATTTAAACTAATTTATTAACGTTATTTTTAATTAATAATTTAAACATTTAAAATTATTTAAATATTAACGTTTTTAAATATCATTGATATTTAATATTTTTTAAATATTTATGTTACAATATTTTAAATATTAACAGGACACATGCAATTCATGTAATATATTAATGTTAATATATTAGTTAATAAAAAATTATTAGTTAATAATAATAATAAAACATATATTAAAAAATCATAGCCTAAATAAATATATTAACGTTAATATACTGCAAGTATAGAATTATTATAATATATATACTTAATGCAAGTATAAAACAACAAAAGTAAAATAGCATAGTGGTTGGTAGTGTGTCTTTGTAATTACTAGGTCATGGGTTCAAATTCCAACTAAGTCTGCCACGTCATTAAAAATTATTAAAAATAATAAAAAATTCAACTAAGCATGCCACGTCATTAAAAATAATTTTAAAAAATAAAAAAATGGTTGTCACGTCAATAATTTTGATGATTAAATTTCTTGAAGGGGCAAAATAAGGGAATCTTCATATGTTAGGAGGCGAATCCAATTTTTTTTTTCACAGGGGGCGTTTTTCAAACTTCGCCCATATGGCAGGGGAAAAATAGTCGACATCAATGTCATTTCCCATTTAAAAATTAACCATGATGCATAATAAATCTTTTTTTTCCATGATAAAAGCCACAACACCGTCTTCAATTTTACCCATCAAACATATCAATGAACAAAAGAGAGTTCCGATGAATAAGACTCTAGCATAAAAACATTAAAAACAAAAAAAACAAAGTTTTGTTAGGACGTTAAAATCAAATAAAAGTGATAAATTTTGAGAAATATTTATAAAAATATTTCGTTGACATACTTTTCATTTGTAGGTAGTTGAAACTAATTTTAAAATATGATTATTTGTAAAATATATTAAATAAGAAAACATAACAAACTACTTACATAGACAACACAACTCAACTTAGACATCTATAAAGATGAACACTCCAAGTATAGTATAATTTGTGAACCTTCATAATGATTGTTTTCTTATTTCCTCAAATAATATAACTCTTAAGATCATAAAAATGGTGCCTAAAAACGTGGCTTGACTCTATTTATTTTTGAGGTTGATCGTCTTAAACCTAGACACAAGAGAAAACATATTTTTAACTTTTTATAACTTTATGCTAAATATATTTTCTTTAATAGATAACTTTTTTTATTTTTTTTATTTTGTTTATAAATAATATACTGTATTCAAATCCTTAAATAATAATAATAATAATAATAATAATAATAATAATAATAATAATAATAACACATGTTTATTGAATTTATATGTAGATTTAAATTTAAAATAAGAGTCCAATTTTTAAAATTTAAGCAATAACATAAAGTTACTTAACAATAAATCCAGTATAAAGTAAGCACGGAATGATATTAGTCATATTAGTGGCAAATGTGACGGTTGTAAAATGCTTCCCCAAAAAGTATAAATTTTGGTCGATAACAGGCTTGTTTGTAGATTAATTATATATCAAATTTAAATGAAATATGTGTCTTATTAGTCAATAAATAATGTTTAATTACTTATCAATAGGGAGATAATTGAACTAACTCTAGCCAACATTCTTGGACTTAAGTGGTTGTTAAACCAAAAGAATATTTTATTTATGTATATAAATTTTAGTTCTTAAGAATCGATTGTTGTAAACATTTAATTAAAATGATACAACATAAGATAATTAATTATTTTTCACAGTATATCCTTTTGTTGTAATCCCTTTGTTTTTTATTATAAGTCGTTTTGGAAAAAAAAATTGTATTTAAATATAAGTCGCTTTACAATTCCAATAAATAATTAATGTTATTTTTCTTATTATATCCTTAAATATTTATTATTCTCTCTCCTTTCAATTATATAAATTTATCTTCCACATATCATTAATGAAGGATAATTTTGTAAAAACCTTTTAAATTTCTCATTTTCATACAACAATTATTATTTTTCTTAATCTGTGTGAAAAGTCTAAAACGACTTATAATAAAAAACGGAGGGAGTATTACATTTGTGTGTCCAATACCATTCTAACTAGAAAAGTTAATATATTTTTATAGAATTACAATAAAAGATTCTAATTTTGATAAATTCAACCGAAACAGTCAAACTGTTAACAGGCACACACTAAATAGAAGCAAGTCCAATGGGCTGAAAGACTTTGCTATTTAATAAAGAGAATTTTTTTACAAACTCCTACTCTTCTTGGCCACCCGCAGTAAATTTCTCAGAATGTCCTTTTATTTTGAAAATGTATTTCCGAACCACTTTTTTTACTTAAAAAAGATAATTTCAGAAATACATTTCCGAAAACACCACTTCAAAAATGTATTTCCAAAAAAAATGCGTGTTAGCCTGTTTAAACAAAATAGTCTCTCCCAATTTCCATTTTATTTTTCTTTGACTTTATTGTATTCGGCTTGTATTTCTTGACATTTACGTACACTTTTGTACACTATTAGTTGTATATATAATATTAGTAGTTTATGCTAATATGTCGCTTATTTTATTCGGGTTATATTTTATTTATATCAAGCACTGTTTACTGCAAACGTTGTCGTTTAATTAAAAATACATGACTAATTAAATGTTGTTTAGAAAAACAGTAAAAAAAGTTTCTGCATATTTCGGAGATGTATCTCCGAAAACACCCAAAAATGTGAAAGAGGTGTTTCGGAAATGCATCTCCGATAACACCCCCATTTGATATTTTCGGAGATGCATTTCCGAATTCTAGGAAAATCTGGGGGGAAAAATTACTTCAAAAATGTATTTTCGAAGTAGGGGTATTTTAGTTTTTCGCTGGAGGTTCTCCCCATAGGAGGAGTCTACAAAGAAATTCTCAATAAAGTATGCTCAAGCTAGCTAATTTATTATTATAGAATTTCTTTTTACACCCATATACCTTCTTACAAACTCTCGGTGAAATTCTTAAAATATTCCTATATTTCAGATGTGCATCTTCGAAGGCATCTTTATCTTTTAAAAAAGTATCTTGGGAGATGCACAATCGAAATAACCCAATTTTTGGTCTTGGGATTTTTCGGATATGCATATCTGAAAAAAATATATATTTGTTAAAAAAATTAAAATCAAAGTGAATATTAATAGTATAATTAGTTGTATTAATCAAAATATATAATTAAATATGCACCATTTTAATCAAGATATATAATTAAATATATACCATTTTTATTAAGATATATAGTTAATTAAATATTTAACCGATAATCTTGTGACAAATTAATTTTATTATTTAAAAAATTAATTACTTTTATAATTTAACCGCGTAAATATTTAATCGCATATTAAATATATATCATTTAAAAAATAATTGCTTTTATAATTTTAAAAAAATTGATAAATAGATTATTGCAAAATTAAAACTTAATTTAATCTTTTTATTCCTTATTTATAACAATTTGTATTTAATTTATTCCTTGTTACTAATAACTCGCTCTATTTATATTATAAATAAATATTTTTTTAAAAATAAAATATATGCATATCCGAATTAACCAATATCTCAATTTTTTTCTAAAATTGTTTTTTCGGATATGCATCTTCGAAAAAAGACGTGACATTTTAAATTCAACGTTTAAATGAATTTTTTTAAGGAGAGTGATTTCGGAGATGCATCTTCGAAATCTATAAAATTAGAATATTAGTGTCTTCGGAGATGCACTTCCGAAGGGTATTTTGGGGTTTTTAGGGAGTGTTTTTCACCCTATATGATTGTACAAAGAAATTATCTTAATATTATCCTTTATTATGTTTTTATCTGAGTCTTTTGGGCCTGGCCCATTAGCCCAATATCTTTTATTAGTGTAGTATTAAAACTCTTATCTCTTGGTGGAGATTATGAAATAATTCAAAATTGTATTATTTTCATTGTTCTCTAGTTTTGTGTTTGTCTTGGTAGAATCCTAGATCTAAAATTAATTGTCACATTCCCTACGTATTTTTTTAAACTTGTAATAGTTCTTTCTTAGACAAGGCAGAAGAAATGTTAATTGTCGAGTTAAAAGTAATTGTACCTCTGAATTTTTTGTGTGTGTAGTTATTATTTTATACTTCAAGGGAATAATGTTTAAAATTTTCGAACTAGTGAGATTAGTCATTCATGAAGAGAGAAAAGTTCTTTGGAAGCAATGCATAGAATCATGCAAAGGGCAAGTAAGTCGAGTTGATTTTTCCCAAATCATTCTAGAGGTATACAGGGACCTCTATGAATATTTTAGCGATTCTGACTCAGAGTCTGAATCATCAGGTTCAGTAGAACTTTTAACATAAATGGAGGGATCCTTTATAGATGCTGAAGTTTTGAGCTACAAGAAAAGCTTAGTTGTTCATAGTGACATAGAGAAAATTCGTGGTAAGCATCGTATCTCCTCTACTGGAAATGAGGAATACATGATTTTGGAAACTTGTGGAGAAGGTGAAGTGGTATGTTTATTCCGTCCACAAGGTGTTAAGGATACGTTCTTCTATTCTAATATTGGACTCTTGGATGATTTTAAGATTCGATTTCCTTTTCCCGACTTTGTAGCCGACTTTCTGACCACCTTGAATATAGCCTCGGTCCAATTACGCCTAAATGGTTGGGGTTATATAAAAGCTTTTGAGCTTATTTGTGAAGCCTTTAATATTGATCCCACCCTGGGCATCTTTTTTTCCTTTTTCGAGTTAAAGGGAGCCGATAAAGGTAGCTGGGTATCTCTCAACGAAGCCTCAGATAGGAGCTTCCTCCGAGCTTATACCTTCAACTACAAATACTTCAAAGATCGGTTCATCTGGGTTAAAGGCGGCAGTATGTGCCCATATGTTTTATATGGCAGAGATGGTAGTCGGCGCTTTCCATTTTACTGGACAAAGAGCCTAGTGCTAGTATTTGAGTTTGATTATGACAAGTTAAGTGTAGATGAAATTCAAGCACTCTCCTTTTTAGACTCCTTCTCTATGATGAAAATTAAAGACGGTATGGAAATGTCTGATGACTAAGATAAACTATTGGCCCACCTAGGCAATGATCACCATTATTCCTCCGTTGCATAAATTATTTGCCCTTCCTTTTAGTCTACCGTTCTCTTTTTATCTTTGTAGGAAAAATGAAAACTTCCAACCTCAAAAAACAAAGAAAACTGGTGACCGAAGCTAGGGCTAGGCGTGCTGCCACTGAGTCGACCTTGAAATCTGACTCCTCCGATTTCCAAACTCGGTCCACCCGGAAGAAGAAATCGGAGGCAGACAAAAAGACTCAAGCAGCCTTAGTGACAGATACCGGCATCCCTGATCCTAATGCTTAACCTCCTCGTCTCACTAAGAAGTAGAAGACCATGATAGTCGACCTCGTCAATAGTGTTAATCAGGTTATCTTGGCATTAATGCAAGATCCAAGTTAGGATAGTCAACAACTCTGACCTACTTCCCAATTCAAATTTCTTATACAAAGATAATAACATAACCAAAGTATAGATGTACAAGGATTTAAATCAACAAGTATATAAGTAAGGGGATCAAAGCTACAAGTTATATTAACATGGTGAAGCTTGAAGATCACAAATCAAAATTAGGGTTTTAGGGATTTGTTTTACCTAAATATAATTGATTTTAAAAGTTGATTAAAAGCCAAAGCCTAAAAGAGGATTGGTTTAAGAGAACATGTTATCATCAAAGTTCAAATTTCCAAATATATCTCTATATTTAAAAACTATATAATCTTCAAATATTTTGATTAATTCTTCATACCTTTTGAGCATATAAAGCCTTATATGATTTGTATAATATTCATAAAATATTCTGCATCTGTTAATTTGAAACTGAATCTCATTAATCCAGCACAGTAGGCGCGATGTCAACAGCTATTCCATGGAACATGTTATTCCAGAACATGTTTCAACATCTCATTGGACATCTTCTTGTTGTACCTGTTGTGTTTTGTGCATGTGTTCTATTAGCAAGTTTTACATCCTATGATACATTATTGCTGCCATTATTTGTTTTTACAAAAATTAAGTCAACCCTAAAAACAGAGAACTTACAAGAAGGACGACTCTCGGGTAAACATACTTACTTACACTCATTAATTCAAGTGACAACCACGCATTACCACCCAATACTACTCATAGAATGCTTCGCTCAGAGTAGCCCCCTAAAACACCAATGTAACTGCCTGACTGCAATCTAGCAGCACCGGCCACCATTGTAGCGGGGAAAATCTGATATCGAAGCCATGGGATTGACTCGAATCAATATTCCGTTTAAAATCGCCACCGCGCTTTATTGTTTCCAAAGGAAAAGGGAAAAGAACGTAAAACCCAAAGTTTTGTTTTTAAAACAAGAGAGATCTCAGGTACGGGTGTTGATTATATGAGGGGAAGGTTTTAAGCACCCCTCATATCTGTGGTACTCCACAGGAACCTTTTTGAAAATCTGTGTCGTGTGTGCTAAAAAAGAGTTTGTTTTATTTTTAAAATAAGCTCGGCAAGACATTAAACCTTGGGCCTAAATACCTCCTCGGTGCAATGGAGAAGTCCGAGCTAATGTAGTTCCGCTTAAAGGGAAAAAACAGTTTTAAAAACGGATAAACACTTTATCGTCGTCGGAGAGAAATACTCAGCCATTGAATTTGAGCATGAGAACAAACAAGTTCTTTGCATCGCAAATGAAAGAAGGGCTCCAACTCGGATAAAATCAACGAGTATGCCACTAGCTCTCTCACGCGGAAAAGATCTCATTATATCAATCAATTTCAAAATCGTGGGGTATAACCACTCGTTTCGACAATTGGTCGTGTCTAAACTTTTGAAGAAAAGGCCACTAAGGGCAAAAGATATTTTTAAGAAAAAGGTTTTGAAAAGATTGCAAACATAAGAATGTTTTGTAAAAAGGGAGAAGATTTTGAAAATTAAAGAAGTGGAGGAGATGAAGAGGCTATCCTATTGCGTAAAATAAAAGCTAAGGAAAGAAACGGTTTAACCAAATAAGAAGCCAACACTTGACATTAAGAGCCAAGGTAGATTTCCCATCCTTTGGAATTATCAATACCAACACATTAACACTTGGGGATCCAGATGAACTTATTATCTTAGCACCACTTTGCATTAAGCACATTAAGATTCTGACGAAAATCGGGCAGAGTAACGGCTGTTTTTGGGTAAAATCCTTATATCAATGCCTTGGAATTAACCATCAAGGGCTTTCAAGGAAATACATGCATACACAAACAGACAACAATCCAACGCCAGACAGACAGAATAACAGCAGAGTAACAACAGAATAAGGGTCCAGAGGCACTAAGTCCATAAGTCCAAATCTCCAAAATGCTAGGGATAGTAACCAATAGTCCGAAAGAGAGCCTTATGTGTTTTTTAGATTTTTGTTGATTATTAGTGTTTTAGCATAAAAGTAAAGTATGGTCCAAGTGGACAAAAAGAAAATAGCGGAAACATAAACATAGTGTCCAAATGGACAAAGGGAAAATAGCGGAATATAAACGTCCAAATGGACAAAGAGAAAATAGCAGAATGTAAATATGATGAAATGATAAAGCATAAGCAAAATATAAAGAGCAATATAATAAAAGTGCGGAAATTAAAGTCAATTGTTAGATGTTAAAGATAACCATCTTGAAACTTGTCAAGTATGTTATCAAAGTTAGTAATGAAGATCGATGGTGAGTGAAGGATGTACTCGGATTTAAATTCAATGGAAACTTATCAGAAGCTTGATAAAATCATAGCGACTACACGATAAATTTCCATAAGTCGTAAATCAACCGCATACAATTCTCTTCCATATTTGATCTTTTTTATTCGGGACACGAAATATTGCGCTATGTTAAGCAGACCGCCAAGTGATTTATGTAGAAATCACCCTACAACGAGGCCGGTCAAAACTTTATGTGCTAATGCATGCGAGAGAAATGATATGTAGATCATTCTCCGAAAGCAATACCGCACGAAAAGAAAATAGGTAACGATCTAGTCTTTACTAAGAATCCATAAGAATTCTCAAAGTATTAAGACTTTCATCGATCAAAAGAAAAAAAGGAGAAGAAGAAGATAAAATGCATAAAGTAAAATCAACTCACACTATCATTAATATCATTCATCTAATATTATGGATTTGGTTCTTTCAAACCTATCAACATCCTAGATCCAATGATATTAATGAAGTGGAGGAAGAAGGAAGCCAAAACAAGCATAAAAAAGGCAAAAAACCACATTCTGCCAGCAGGAAATCGATTTACCTCTGTAGGAAATCGATTTCCTGAGTGCAGAGTTCAAATTTTGAAAAAAAATAAGGTGGAAATCGATTTCCTACAGAGGGAAATCGATTTCCTACACGCAGCATTCAAAAAATCAGCATTAGGAGGCATAAAACTTGACTTAAGCAAACATACAAACACCTTATGATCACACATCAATTGGAGCACGAATTTTCCATCAGTTCACCATCAAATAGGACCAATATAGCATCCAAGATGCATCACACACAAGCACAAAAGAATCACATTATGATGGATGAATAAAGATGAAGAAAATTACCAAATCTTGAACAAAACTTAGATCTACTTCAAGAATCACCAACACAAATTTTGATCTCTCAACAATTGAAGAAAAAAGAGTGAAATGGATGGTGGTTTAGCTCAAAGTTTGTGAGGTTCAAGATGTGACTCACAAACTTTATGAAAGAAAATGAGCTTTGGTGAATTTGGTAGGGATAAGGAGATAAATTGCAAGGGGTTTTTTGGCTCTCAAAGCTTGTGAAATGAGAGAGTAGAGGTCTCTATTTATAGAATTGAAGCAAGAGTAGTGACAAATTGGTCTTTTTGTATTTGGTAATTAATTCGTGGTTAATTGGTATTTAAATGGCATTTAAATGGTAAGAAATGGTAAAATGAGGTTTAAGTGGGTTTAATGAAGGGATTAATTTTGGTGAGGTGGAAAATTGGTCAAATGATCAAATAAAAAAGGTGCCAAAATGATGTCAAGCTTCCCTCCTTATATTTTTTTGAATTTCGCCCAAGGGAAATCGATTTCCTTCTTACGTAAATCGATTTCCTTCTTCAAATTTTCAAAAATTTGCTTCCTTGCACTGTTTTGATTTTTGTCCCGATCTTTTACCTGCAAAATATAAACAAAAGAGACAAAAATGCATATTTTTTTGATTTTGGTTAGTATAAACAAATAAAGGGCTATAAATGCTCGATAATTCCCCTCAGAGATAATCACAGTATCAAAGATAGAGCTTCACAATGGTGCTCTTGATTAATGATTGAATGCAATTGATGTATGATCTTAGGGTCAAAAATTGAGGTATGACAACCATCAAGACCACTCACCTCATGTGAGATGTCTCCCTAAATACTCTTAAAAACCGCCATAAAAAGGTTACTCTCTGTTGTGGGCTAGCCCTCACCCATTTTGTTTTCTATAACTACTAGGGCCTCCGAGTCTCCTTGCCCTTGCAGGGGGAACAAACACACATGTACTTTTTTTCGATAGTACAATGGTGCCCACCACGAGGTCCGGTAGAACTAACCTAGGCCTTAAGTTCAAATCATCCTACCGCTAGTGTTGACGATAATGACTATGTTATTGGTGGCAATTGATGGTATGAGGGCGAACAGTGCCTACGGCCGAAGTTGTATTGATGTAATCTCATCAGTGCACGATATTTATTTACTATTTATAACGATATTGTTCGACCCGTGCTAACGCACGGGTAGATGACAACTTAATTATTTCATTTATTTTTTCTACGAAAATATACATTTATGACGAGCTGAGACTACTTTATTTGTATGTTTTCATATACATTTCTTAACCATCATTATATTATATCTATTTATTATTTATAACGTTTTTGCGCAATCCGTGCGGACACACATGCGCAACCCATGCAGACACACAGTCTCTTGCTAGTGACTTTTATAACATTATCATGTAATATGGTGTTAACATTGTATGTGTAGTGGGGTATATCTTAATATATCATTTGTTGTTGTATTTTTGTGATATAATATTCAAGGTTGCTAACAATGAGTACACCAGAGTTGGCTTTGAGTGCATTATCCTGGAATGTTGGTTTCAAGTGAAGTAAATTTGAAAATAACAATCCAAACAAATTGAGACTTGGTTGTCTGTCCCAACACACGTTGGTAAGTCGGGAGAGGGCTAGACAAACGATATCACATGTCAAGTCTACCTCGTTTGGTGGATCCTCTCCCACTTTCCTCGCATAACCAACTTTGAACGTGTGGAGAACTATAATGAGGATTGACCACATGCTTGCCTACATAACCCGCTCCGAGGGAATAACGAGATCGAGCCCTTTTGAGTGTATCTTGATTGTCATGAAGCAAATGACATTGATTTCTGCCCGTACGATGATCACCGGGAGACACGTTTGTTCGACCTTATACTATAGATGGCTAGCTTGTGGGACGGGTCTGGTGTATAGGTATATGCTCGAGTGAGTGATGCGCTAGTTTAGCTATTTGCAGCTTATTCAGAGACACCCCTTGATGTCTGCTTTGGATATAATGGTCCGTAGAGATCTTGGTGTCATCCTTCAAGATTTCGAGAGTCGTCTAGTACAAGAGGACTATCAAAGGGTGTTAGCTACACGTTAGTGTTCTTATGTAGACGAGTACATCACATGGTTCTATAGGGTGTGACGTCCATCAGACGCTTTTGGAGATCCACCTTGGTCATCTCATTAGGAGATACTTGAGAATGGGTATGCTAGGGATGATCACACCATTGATGTGTTGTCGGTCAGTTGGACTATTGTGGATCTTGCGACATCGGGTGTAAAGTTTGGCCAGTTTAAGAGAAGAGGCAGTGGTAGAGTGAACATCGCACATGCCATTATTGTCGAGGCATGAAATGTCTTGCATTACAGGAGTTAAAGGAGAAACCAGAGTTAGACACACACAATAGTTTATGTGATTTATTTGTATTTGTATTATTTGATGTACTTTAGGAACAATTTATGTATGGTTACTATTTTTAACTTAATTAACTAATGTATGTATATTAATGTTTGAGTCAGATTATGATGCTAATAATTAGTTTTAATTAATATTCGAACGCACCTAAGGACGATTTTGTCCATTTAATGGTGGGAGATACATCCGATGGGGTGGAAAGGTAGAAAAATTCTTAGGTAGACACAAACCTAAGAAATTCTTTTACATATAACCAATTACAAAATTTTAATTAATTAAAAAATAAATATAAATTTGTCTCTCTCCTTCATAATCACAACCACCCCATGAATCTAATTAAAAAAGAAATTAAAATTTAAATAAATTAAATTTTTCTTCTCTTCTTTTATTGATTATTCCTAAAGAGAATATCCCAATCCACCTCTTAATACTCTTAGCCACCTGACGAAATTTCATTTTTGCCCTTTATTTTCGGAGACATACATCATGAAGCACATTTTGGCCAAATTTTGGATTTTTTTGAAGCTACATCTACGAAAGTAGTTTAAAATGGTAAACATTAAAAATTTTTCATAATAATTCGATTTAAAAAAAAAAAATTTCGTAGATATACCTACGAAATAAATTACAAAAATTTCATATAATTAAGTTAAGAGAAAGTTTCGTAAATACACATTTTTAACGAAAATACACCAAAAAGGGTGACAAGATAGATTCTTCTTCTAAATATATGGATATAGGATCCTTTAAATGAAAAAATTTATGAATGGGGTTTTGGAGAGAAAATAAAGCAAAAGCCGTTATTATGATGATAAACCAAGCGAAATCAGCAGAAATGGTCACCATCATTCAACACAATGATGTATTCCGTCGCCGTCCCCCACGGTGTTACGGTGCATAAGGGAAACAAGACCTCCGAATCAAATATAGAATATGAAGAACTGGTATCGATTGGTTCGTTCTTGAAATCAATGAGGTTGGCAGATGAAAAGGAAGAAGAAGAATACGGGAGCAGGAGCTATACTCCCCTATCGCTCTTCTACACCAAAGGTAAATCTCGCAAAAACTATATTCCACTATCTTTCTTCACCACCATCGTCCCGATGGATATGGATAATTTTCCAGTATTGTTCGGATCTTACAAGCAAGCATTGATGTCCGATGGAAGCAAGTGCTCCGGATCTGAATCAAATACGTTTCTGATGCATAAGGGAAACAAGTCCCAATCAAAAATGGGTCCGATGGAGAATGGAAACAAGTCCGAATCAAAGATGGATCCGATGGATAAGGGAGGGTCCTCCCAATCAAAGTTTAGCAGAAACTCTATTCCCGACAAACTTGCTTTATCTATTCTTTCAAAATTGCCCATAAAATCATTGAAGCGCTTTGGATGCGTACGCAAATCATGGTCCATTTTATTTGAAAACTCTGATTTCATGACCATGTACACCAATAGTTTCATATCTCATCACGTTTCTGATGGCGATTATCATACATTTATTCTCTCAAATCATCATGCTGCTGCTTACCATCTCACATCTGATTATCTTTACAACTCTGAATTCCATTTACTCAACAACACAGTCAAATTCAATTTGCCGCCTCCATTTCAACAGTCTGGCTGTCATAGGAGGATTCTCAACTCCGCAAGTGTTAACGGCATTTTTTGTCTTCACCAAGAATATCCAATTAATCTCCAATATGTATTGTGGAATCCTGCTACCCAGGAATTCCTGGTCATTCCTCGTAGCCCCGCTGATCTTTTACAAGACTCTCAAAACAACCTCCATCTCAGCCACGCTTTTAATGGGTTTGGTTATGACCAACTTAGAGATGACTTTAAGGTTATTCAGTATATAACATTTGATTGTGAATGCGAGAGCTATCGTCCTCCGATAATAGAAAGTTATTTCGAGATATATAGTTTAAAAAGTAATTCATGGAGAACCATCGACATGAACAAAGATCCGTCTTCTATTTGGTGTCGTTGTCGATTGTTTGATACTCGCGAAGTTTATTTGGATGGAGCATGTCATTGGGTGATTTCCGACGGAACGTACCTTGCTGAAAAATCTCTCTTGTCATTTGACCTCAGTGATGAGGTGTTCCTTACAACACCCATCGGGGTTCAACCTCCTTTGCCATACAGTTATGAAGAACGCTTGGCGGTGTTAAATGGATCAATTGCTTTAATATCAAATTATCACGATAATATTATTTTTCACATATATATTCTGGGTGAACTTGGTGTGGGTGAATCATGGATCAAACTATATATTTATGGTCCCTTTTCTTCCATTACATGGCCCCCTGTTGGATTTGGGAAGTCGGGATATATTTTCTTTCCAAAAAATGATTATGAACTGGCCTATGTTGATTTGAGCACCCAAAAAATTGAGGAGGTTGGTATTACTGGTGCAGAGTCTAGTTATTTTCAAGTCGGTCTTTACAAGGAAAGCCTTCTCTCGATTGGAGGATCAAGTAAATAGTTTTTTTTTCTTCT
The DNA here is from genome assembly GCF_029867415.1 of Vicia villosa. Taxonomy (NCBI): domain Eukaryota; kingdom Viridiplantae; phylum Streptophyta; class Magnoliopsida; order Fabales; family Fabaceae; genus Vicia; species Vicia villosa. Next base: position 28,016,699 of record NC_081182.1, on the reverse strand, counting down.
CTTGATAGACTTTTGTGATTTGGAAACTGATTGTGTTTTCTTTAATGAATGTGCTCCAATTTTACAATTATATATATCCCTTTTTGAGTTTCATTATATTCTGCTTGAAATATATATGCCACTATGTATAATACTGCTCTTTTGATTTTTTTTTGTGTGCACATGATCCAACTCAGTTATGTATAGGTTTCATGCCTTAGTACTTGGGATGCTGATTTTAGCTGGTTTGATGGTTTACCCATAACCTTATTTGGCATTGAAAAACCGGTGAGTTTTAATTTGGGTTTTTAAAGATTGATCCAATTAGTCCAAAATTCTGACCCAACCAAACCCAAACCCACCTGTTTGTGGTGTATTTCAATTTTCAACCAGAGATTTGTGATTTTCTATTATCTTTCAATCTCAGTTGATTCACAACCATGTTCTACCTTCCCTTTGAAGGAATGACATAATCGCTAATCATGATTTGCAAATGCAAAGCTTTATGAAAAATTATCTAAATTATGAATTTTGACTAGATTGTGATTTCCACCATAAATGAATGGAATGAGAATGGAATAATGTACATGTTTAACAACAACTTGTTGCTATAGTTTGAGTTATTATGAAAGAAACTGCATATAAATGTACTGAAGATTATGCCGGTAAATTTCCTCAGTAAGAGTTCCATCATCTTATTCTACATGATAGGATTTATATGCATACACGTAGTGGACTATTTGGTCTGTTTGTAATGATAAGCTTTTCATTCTATCGTCATAAATGTGAAAGAGTTAGTATCTTTTTGGACTTTTTGAACTCTCTATCCTTCACGGATTGGCTTCAGAAGCCTATCATGAGAACCGTATCATGTGTCTAGTCAATAGTAGATTGAGATTCCTGGCCTGGCCTCTGATACTCATTCCTTCAGACTCTAGTCTGCTTTTGGTGGCTCTGATGTCTGAGCTCTAGTTTGGTCCTGTTTGAGTGGCGTGACTTGGTGTGGAGCTTATTAGAGGTGTAGGATAGGAACTAGTGGACAATACCTTAGAGGATAGAATATCCTTCCTTCTGTTTTTCTATTGGCTATATAGTGATAAGAGTTAGTTCATTGGGGAACTAACTGAATACAATTTATAACAGAATTATCGATTGAATAACAAAATCTTCATCTTCTCTATACTTTCTGTTATTTTTCTCTCTCTGTTTTCAGTTCTTATTCATGGAAGTTTGACACATTTGATATGGTATCAGTAGATTTTCTCTGCAAATCTTGCTATTGCAAGCTTTGATTTTACTTCCGCTTCCGATTCTTGGTGTCAAGCTCGTCATCTCCCTTCCTTGGCATCGTCATGGATGATCAACAGCAGAATCCCTTTTTCATTCATCATTCCGATCATCCCGGTCTTGTTTTGGTTTCGCATCTGTTGACGGAGGAGAACTATCCGTCATGGCGTCGTGCAATGATCATTGCTCTTCGTGCAAAGAACAAGATTGGTTTCGTTGATGGCTCGATTCAGCAACCTCCTGACGGTGATCCTCAGTTCCAACTCTGGCAACGTAACGACAATGTCGTTGCTTCGTGGCTTTTGAACTCAGTATCAAAAGATCTCACAGCCAGCGTTATCTACGCCTCCACTGCGGCGGCGATTTGGAATGATCTCCAAGAACGATTCTTGCAGAACAACGGTCCTCGTTTGTTCCAACTGCGCAAAGATTTCATCACGTGTACTCAGGGTACTCTCTCCGTTGGTGCTTACTACTCCAAGATCAAAGGTCTTTGGGAGGAACTCGCCGAATTTCGCCCTATTCACCAATGTGTTTGTGGTGGTGTAAATCCTCTGATTGAACACATAAACCGTGAGTACGTTCTCACATTCTTGCTTGGATTGAATGAAAGCTTCAATCCTATTCGAAGTCAAATTCTACTCATGGATCCCTTACCATCGGTTAGTCGAGTTTTCTCATTGGTAATTCAGGAAGAGAAACAACGTGTTGTAAATGCAATTACCAATGAAAACAATGAAAACTTTGCTTGTGCGGTTACTGACTCTAATGGTGCGAAGCTTAAAGCTGGTAAGAAGGATCGTCCCTTATGTTCACACTGTGGTGTTCTTGGTCACATCAAGGACAAGTGCTTCAAACTTCATGGCTATCCACCTGGATTCAAAAAGGGAAAAGGTTCAAATTCTTCACATTCTAATGTTGTTCACACGGACATCAGGGAGGAAGACACACCCTTGAACACAAAGCAGTACCAGCAACTCATTGCTTACATTCAAGGTCAGATGGCAAGACACTCCAGCTCAGATGCTCCATCAGGTGATTCAGCTGGTATGGTTTTTACTTCATCTTATCAAAATTCATATCCTATTAGCAATACTTGGATAGTGGACTCAGGGGCAACATCACACATTGTCCACTCTTTAGAAATGTTTGATTCATATAAATCTCTATCACACAAGTTTGTGACTTTACCAAACAATGCTAAAATTCCAGTGGCTGCCATAGGCACAGTTACTCTTAGTTCTCATCTGATTTTACGAAATGTGCTATATATTCCTCATTTTCGCATAAATCTATTGTCTGTTGGACAGTTGCTACAAAACCCTCATTTGTCTGTTGTTTTTTCTAAGTCTGGGTTTATGATTCAGGACAGTCAGCAGGGGAAGGTGACTGGTTCGGGTGATTACACTCATGGTCTTTACTTCCTCAAATGTGCACCTACTCATACCTCAGCTACTCTTGAGGATATACCTACTTGTACTGTTGCTAATGTTTCTTTTTCTACTTGGCATGCTAGATTAGGACATTTGTCTGATCAGGTTTTACAGTCTATTCATCATCAAGTTCCAAATGTATTTCCTTCCAATAAAGAGAATAATGAATTCTGCAAAATATGCCCCCTTGCTAAGTTTCATCGTTTACCTTTTATTTCACATAATAATCGTAGTCAATCACCTTTCGATTTGATTCATTGTGATGTGTGGGGTCCCTTTGCTAAACCTACGTATGATGGCTATTATTACTTCTTAACTATTGTTGATGATCATACACGATACACTTGGATTCATTTGATGAAACATAAATCTGAAGCACCTATGTTGATTAAACTGTTTTTTAAGTTTATAAAAACTCAGTTTAATACTAACATAAAAGGAGTCCGCAGTGATAATGCAAAGGAACTACAACTTACTGAATTTTTGCAAGCTGAAGGCGCCATACATCAACTGTCGTGTCCTCATCGACCTCAGCAAAATTCAGTTGTTGAGAGGAAACATCAGCATTTACTAAATGTTGCCAGAGCTGTGTTGTTTCATTCCAAGGTGCCAATACGATTCTGGGGTGAATGTGTCAATACCAGTGCATACCTAATCAATAGAGTCCCCTCCCCAGGATTGGACAACAAATCTCCTTTTGAACTGCTGCATAGTAAGTTGCCAAACTATGAATCTCTGAGAGTTTTTGGATGTTTGTGTTATGCATCTACCATTCCTGCATATAGGTCAAAATTCACTCCACGTGCATCACCTTGTGTGTTTCTTGGTTATCCACATGGTGTCAAAGGCTACAAGATTCTGAACTTAGACACTAGAAAAGTCCTTGTCACTAGGGATGTAATGTTCCAAGAAAATGTGTTTCCTTTTCACTCCATTGCTGATGACACGGCACTGTCCGGTTTCTTTTCTGACACTGTGATACCCAAAGCCATAGCGGATTCTTTCACTCCTCATGCACAAAATCCTTTGGTTCATGGTAATGTTCAACATCCACAGGATGACTTGCATAGCCCTATACATGATACCCTGGATATACATCATGACCACACTGCTGCCATACCTGTTGACCAAATTGTCCCTCATCAAAGAGCATCTAGAATTCACAGACCTCCCTCTTATCTTCAAGACTACCAATGCAGTGTCCAATATCCGATACAACACCACTTGTCCTATGGAAAGCTGAAGCCAGATTATAGACAGTTTATAGGCCAAGTGTCCAATATCTATGAACCTTCCTTTTATCATCAAGCTGTCTCAAGTCCTGAATGGAGACAAGCCATGGCAGAAGAGATTGCGGCCCTTGAAGCAAATCACACTTGGTCCCTTCAAACTCTTCCACCGGGCAAGAAGGCTGTGGGTTGTAAATGGATATACAAGGTAAAATACAGAGCTGATGGGTCCTTGGACAGGTATAAGGCGCGTTTGGTAGCCCGTGGATTCACACAACAAGCTGGGGTTGACTTCGTAGACACGTTTTCTCCTGTGGCAAAGCTCACCACGGTCAGGATTTTGCTTTCTATTGCTGCTCAACATAAATGGAATTTTATTCAACTGGACATTAATAACGCTTTCCTGAATGGTGATCTTTCTGAAGAAGTTTTTATGCAACTCCCTAAAGGCTATCCTATAAAGGGGGAGAACTTGGTTTGTAAACTCAATAAGTCTCTGTATGGCTTAAGACAAGCATCCAGGCAATGGTATCAAAAATTCAGTTCCACCATTACTTCTCTGGGATTTGAGCAGTCATCAGCGGATCATTCTTTATTCTTCAGTGGTACAGCCTCGTCATTAGTCATATTATTAGTATATGTAGATGACATTGTACTTGCAGGACCGGATCCACAAAGATTGAAGCAAGTTGAAGGTCTTCTTCAGCAACATTTCAAATTAAAAGTGATGGGAGATCTACATTATTTTCTAGGATTGGAAATTGCCACTTCACAAAAGGGGATTCACTTATGTCAGAGAAAGTACACCCTGCAGCTACTTCAAGACACGGGTTATCTTGCTTCTAAACCTATGAGTGTGCCTTTGGATTCGACGGTATCGTTCAATGATTCTGACGGTGAACTGCTTGAAGATGCTTCTGCCTATCGAAGACTTATAGGTAAACTCATGTATTTGACAATTTCAAGGCCTGACATTGCATATGCGGTCAACAAACTGAGTCAATTCATGCAACAACCTCGTACCACACATTTGACAGGGGTACATCATGTCTTACAGTACCTTAAGGGGACTCCGGGAAAAGGCTTACTCTTCCCAGCAAAATCTTCTTTTCGCATTACTGCATTTGTGGATGCTGACTGGGGCAGTTGTAAAGTAACACGCAAATCAACTACTGGCTTTTGTGTGTTCTTAGGTGAAGCATTGATCTCGTGGAAATCAAAGAAACAGCCTACTGTGGCTAGATCATCTGCTGAGGCAGAGTATCGGGCTTTAGCTTCTCTTACCTCTGAATTGCTATGGATCAAACAGCTCTTGCGAACCTTTGAAGTACGATTGCAGTCTGTTATGGTGTTTTGTGATAGTATGGCAGCCATTCAGCTGGCATCAAATCCGTTGAGCCATGAAAGATCCAAGCATGTCGACATTGATTGCCATTTCATTCGCCAGCATGTACAAACTCAGTTCCTCAAGCTGATTCATGTCAAGTCCTCCCAGCAGCTTGCCGATCCTCTCACAAAAGCTCTCTCGCGTCCACTATATGAGCTGTTAACTTCCAAGTGGGGAATGTTTGATATATACCTTCCCACTTGAGGGGGAGTATTAGAGGTGTAGGATAGGAACTAGTGGACAATACCTTAGAGGATAGAATATCCTTCCTTCTGTTTTTCTATTGGCTATATAGTGATAAGAGTTAGTTCATTGGGGAACTAACTGAATACAATTTATAACAGAATTATCGATTGAATAACAAAATCTTCATCTTCTCTATACTTTCTGTTATTTTTCTCTCTCTGTTTTCAGTTCTTATTCATGGAAGTTTGACACATTTGATAGAGCTTGCTATATTTCTCCCATTTTTGTTTGTTGTGGTTTTATTTCGGATCTGTTTTGTTCTGTTTATTTGTCTGTTTCCTGTTTTGTTGCTGGCTTGGCACTCCTTGTGCCATTGACTCATTGTATTTGTATTTGTGAGCTTTCGTCTTATTTAATTGTATATATTATTTGACCATTCAAAAAAATAAAACAATAAATTCATAATCATGGAGTTATGTTCTGTATGCTATTTGACTTAAGGACTTGTTTAGGTTGACTTATATCTATTAGTATAAACACTTGTGAAGCTGTTTGGGAATGACATAAGCTGTTTTCAATTATTTTTATAAGCTCTCCATGATAGCTTCTGAAAACAACTTATTAGCTTATATGAAACTAGGTTGATTTCATTCTATTTTTAATAACTTATAATAGATAAGTACTAATATGATGAGGTCTTATGCTATAAGTGCTTAATTAAGTTGTATATCCAAACAAGGTCTTGTTTTGTGTTTGCTATGTAGCACCGTCACCTCTCTGAAACAAGGCGTGTCTCTGTCAGTGTCGGACACCTGCACCGACACTTGTGATTACATTTAATTTATTCATTTTTTTTTCAAATTAGTATTAGTGTCGAGGTCGTGTTCGGGGTGTCCGTGCTTCATAGTGTGTTTGTAACTCATCATTTGCTGTTACTGAGTTTGAGTTTGAGTGGAGAGTCATGAAAGATGCTTGTTGTGACGTCTGTTATGTTGACTTTTCTTCAATAGTATGATCACTAAGTTTTGTGGATTCTTGAAACCTGTAGAGGCTCAAGGAATCTCTTGCTGATTATTTTGCTGCTACACCTATTGTGTCTAAAGATGGAGCTGTTATACTTGGATCCAAACGGAGCACTGTATTTGAAGTCGATGCTAAAACTGGAAAGCTGCTTAGAAGTTATGGTGCTGCTGATTTTCATACTGTTGTCGGTGCAAACAATAATGAGCTTGCTGATCCAACAAAGCTCAATTTACCGGAGTTCTTGCTTCAGATGGTTAGGACCGATTTTTTTTTACAATCTGTGGGTCCTGGTTCAGGAATAGTGTTGTGGACTATGTCAGTAGCTGAATTTGAGGTCGTGCTATTTTGTAAATATAATGAAAATCCTACCTTTGAGGGATCACTTGATGCAGAAGGTGAGTATGCTTCTGTTGTTGACAGTGGCTTGGATTTTTTTATGCCGTATACTTGTCCTGACAGTAAACTCAGAGAAGTCTATCGCCAGCGAAAGAATTTTCTGTTTGAACCTGCTAACTTTGAAAGATTATCTGATATGTTGTACCACATCAAACTTTTAAGAAATAACTTGTTTGTGTCATGTGTAAGTGAAAAAGAAAGCAAAGTTAGTATGTGTTATATTTTCCAACCATATATCACAACTTAAACCATTTTTGTGCATGTTTGGAAATAAATCTACCCACTGCCACCTCACACTTCAATGTGTCTTTCAATAGCATTTTAAGGTGAAATTTAAAAGTTACAAATTGTAGCTTCTAATGGACTAGCGTTTATAAAGCATCCACCCTACAAACAAACATAGGCAGGCAGGCAATGTCAAATATTTCTGAGCATTGAGATGGCCATTTGATTTAAACTTGTCATCGAGTAGAGTATAAGACATTTTTTATATATGTTTTTTTTCTTTCCAACATGCATAAATTCCAAATTATGATGCAACATATTAGACTCCCAATATGAAAGCTCAAATAATACGTTTCTTTTGTCCCAATGTTTAATTTCTTGTCTAGTTCCCCCATCAAACATTGGTCCTATTCCATATTTGTTATTAATATTTTCCACTTGTTTTAAAATGTCAGATCCCGAGAAATTTAATGGTGGATTCCTTTCCTCTAAACATATTATTCATAGTTTAAAAACATTGGTGGCTCATACAAAAACACTTTTTTACTATTGCCTTTATGTTGAATTAAATTTTTTTCCATATCAAGTACTCATGTTAACAAAATGATTAAAATCATCACTTGCATTGCAAGTTCAAAGCAAACATTTGTGTTTCTGAAGAAAATTCAAAATGTATCCATTTAAATTTCTTACACACCTCACCATCCTTAGGAAGTTAGGATGCCTTATTTACTCGTTTATATCATTCACCAAATCATTCCACCACATATCTCAACTCAAGAGTCACCTTGGTTTTAACAGAAAGTAGCACAAAACCTTTGTTGTTGTTTTTTTTTTTCTCTTTAACTCAGTCTAGATGTTCCACAATGCATGCATTTTTGTAAATTATTTTCATCTTCTACAAAATACAACATACATTTATTTGGACACATATCTACCTTGTTATTAATATGGAAAATATTAATAGCAAATATGGAATAGGACCAATTTAATCTAATCTGATTAAATTGGTTTTTGGTTTTCAAGAAAATATGTTAAAGAATAAAATGAAGAGTATTTCTTACAAATTTATTTTTTGAGTGATAAACTTGAGTTGTCTATAGCCTTAAAGTACTACAAAATGATATTAATCGACTTTTATGTTGTAATATAATATTATAAATATAATATGAGTCATGTTAACGAGTGCTCCAAGAACACTGGTTAAGGATTTCAAATATAGAAAATACTCTTTAAATAAATCAATTATTTAAACTTGCAATACTTTTTATTTTTTCCAGGTTTAGCTTAGCGTCTGAGTCTAAGTATTAAATATAAATGTTCATATGATTTTATAAAATTAAAACAATATCTTCTTCCATCTTAAATTTACTAATTAATGTCAATTTAATCCTTTATTTGTTCATTTCAAACATATAGCCCTTTAATGTTTTTTAATAAAAGGTTTTGAAAAAAAAATGTGTATCTCGTCAAATTATATATATATTTTTAAAACATTTGTTAAGATTAACAATTATGAGTTGAAAATTTTGAGAAATACAACGTGGAAAAGTCTTACGTGGAGATTTGAGTATTTATAAGTGAGATAAGACATGCACATCACCTTAAGATTTTGAATGTATTGCCTGCTGAAGCCCTTCTTAACTCAGCACCATAAGACCACAACATACTAAATTATTTACTTGAATCCCCCTCAACTATTTGTCTTGCAATTTGTCTTGCCCTAAATGCTCTGCACCCTGGGATTTCAGTGGAATACCTTGTTATAATATCAGCAACTACCTCATTCAGTTTCATCTTAGTATTGTTCTTCAAACCATCTACAATAACCTTAGCAACCTATTATGCCTTATCACTTTTGTTAAAAAAAATTCTCCCATACTTATGTTTTGCAAATAGTGTCTTTATCCTAAAAGTTGTGGATGTTAGTACCCTACTACACAATACTGTATAATTGCACTTCTTCTTGTCCTTGCAAACCACCCTGCATCTATTAGAATCATTCTTCTCAAACTTCACATCCATTCCATTTAGCACATTATGCTCAAGTATGACATCATTAAACTGTCTCAAGGAACGAAACTCCATTCCTACTTTGAAGACATAATCCTTGCTCAGTTTATCTTCCTCATTGAACCTTATAACACATGGCCTTTCATCAGAACTATTATCCTCAGCCCCACTATCCAACTCGTCTGTTGTTAAGTGCCAAATTGTAGTTATTTTGTGTATGTAAATAGTGGCACTTATCAATGCTTTTTGTTAATACCGTTTGAATAATTCCCCGTTTTTGTGTAAATACGTATACTTTGTGAATAGATGTATTTTCATATACTTTTATACCGTTTGATAGTTTTGTTGTATTTTTGTAGGTATTCTTGCGTTTTCGGAGCCTTGAGGAATAAAGTGTCGAAGACACGGCTGCGAGAGCAAAGAGAAAATAATTCTGCTGTTCTGGTGCAGGGCGCTTCGCGCGCTGTAGGGCGCGTCGCGCCCTCTTTGAGTTTGAAGAACATAGTCTGGCAGAAGTTAGGGCGCGTCGCGCCGGATTAGGGCGCGTCGCGCGCTAGGGCGGTTTGGTAAATTTATAAAGGGCGCGTCGCACCGAAGTAGGGCGCGTCGCGCCCACTGCGAAACTCAGTTTTGTATAAATAGTTAATAACAGATTTTTTAGGTTTTTTATCACCTCTTCTTGACAAGTTGAGCTCTGATCCTTTTTTGGTAGTTTAGAGGCTTAGGAAACACCATTGGGTGCGACGTCATGTGGATTGATCATGGATCTGACTCGATTTCATTGTACCGGTGAGATCTTTCCGGTTCATCTTCTCTCTTCCCTTTGTTTCATTCCAATGGTGGGTGTTGTATGTATGTTTCTACTCTTATTGTATGTATATTTGTGGATCTTGGGATCGTTTATATATTCGCTTTACAAATCATCATTGTTGTTGTTCTTGATCTTTTTGCTTAAATGCTCTGGATTTGTGTTGTTGCAGACATGGACACCATAGATCTTGATTAGGAATGATAACTGTTAGTTTCTGGGTTGCAGACATGGATTCAGGACTAACAATCGTAGTGGGTATCGAGTCTAATGCCTCCGTGTTGTTTGTGTCGGTGGAGAAATCGCTGATGTGAATAGTACGGTTGAGCTTTCGTCGGTGTTGCAGACATGGGCACCGATGTGGCATCTCGAGTGATGCCCGGTGATGTTGATGCGTATTGTGAGTGTCGAGCGATAGATCTTCAGATTTAAGTATTCGACGGGTAGAACGAAATGCAATTCCATAACTATTTCTCTTAGACTATTGAGATTGTTTATCTGCTTTTATTTACTTTTCCAGCATTTACCTTTCCGCACCCAAATCATGAAACTTAGAACGCGAGATAGTCGAACGGCAGTTCTTCTCACCAATCTCTGTGGACACGATAAATTCCCGGATAAATATTTCCAAAACTTTTGTTGCTTGCCGCTTTACCGCCACAACATCTGTCATGTATTCATCTTCAATGACATGTTGCTTCCCCATTTCTTCTGTGACACACATTTTATTAACTGGTTGACTTGATGCACCAGGATTTGCTTGATTTATATGCTCAGCAGCATTTTCATTCACCATATCATCCATTTCTTCAGCAAAACCCTTCACTATTTCCTCCTCACTATCATCAAAATGCACACCCCTTATTGACTCATCACTTGATTCATCCTCACAATTATTCTCCTCACAATTATTCTCATCATCTGCTTTGCCCTTCCCCTTCTCCCTAATCCTATCCATAAAGGTACTACCACCTGACTCAGGTTTTGGTTCACAAAATATCCCAGCATCACATTTATTTGCAACAACAAACATCACTAACTCAACAGCATCTGAGTCATCCCTAAATGGCAATACGTCTTCTTCAAAACTACCATTTTCAGGTTTCCACCACATATTAACAGTTTTTTCATAAAAGCCAGGTTCAATGGTTTTCACTAAGTCACGTGCTTCATAAAACGACCAGTAATCTATGTCTTGGTTGTTAAACCCAATTATATTCCCACCTTCGTATCTAATCTCTGGGTCTTTCACAAAACAACCTTTTATATAAAACATTACTTTAAAGGTAATCATTTCCTGACCAATACATAATAGGGTACATTTTTAGGTTGACTTCAGATAAAGTATAAACTAAGGAGAAGTGATTATAATACGAAACCCTAACAATTCTAAATTGGGAGAAGCTGGGACCACCAATGGAAGAAGAAACAACCACGCGCAGCTAGGGTTAGAGGTTGGGGAAGAACGAGAGTGTGGCTTTTGGTTACTGAAGTTGTGTATTTGATACACTTAAGTTAAACTTAATCTCCTTTTTCGTGTGACATTTTTAATTTTTCTGTTTTTCATGTCAACAATGCCACGTCACCCTCCGTTAGTGAAAACTAACGGGAGGGACAATATTTTTTGACGTCTAATTTTGCAGGGACCATTTTTCTAAAAAATTTTTTACAAAGACTAAAAGTGCAGGGTCCCTTATTTATAAGAACTAAAACCATATTTAATCCTTAATTTTAATTACGACAATTTTGTCTATTTAGTGGTGGTGGGAGACACACCTGAATGAAATGGAGTGGAAAGAGAAATCAATAATGGGCCCGGTAGGAAAAAGAAATAAATGGGGTTTGGAGCCCCAATTGAAAGCTAGAGAAAATAAAGCAAAAGCGGTTATGATGATAAACCAAGCTCAATAAGCAGAAGTGGTCATCATCATTGAACACGATAATGTATTCCGTCGCCGTCCCCCACGGTGTTACGGTGCATAAGGGAAACAAGACCTCCGAATCAAAGATAGAATATGAAGAACTGGTATCGATCGGTTCGTTCTTGAAATCAATGAGGTTGGCAGATGAAAAGGAAGAAGAAGAATACGGGAGCAGGAGCTATACTCCCCTATCGCTCTTCTACACCAAAGGTAAATCTCGCAAAAATTATCTTCCACTATCTTTCTTCACCACCATTGTCCCCATGGATATGGATAATTCTCCAGTATTGTTCGGATCTTACGAGGAAGCATTGATGTCCGATGGAAGCAAGTCCTCCGTATCTGAATCAAAGATGGGTCCGATGGAGAAGGGAAACAAATCTGAATCAAAGATGTTTCTGACGGAGAATGGAAACAAGTCCGAATCAAAGATGGATCCGATGGAGAATGGAAACAAGTCCGAATCAAAGATGAGTCTGACGGATAAGGGAAACAAGTTCGAATCAAAGATGGGTCCGATGGAGAAGGGAAACAAGTCCTCCCAATCAAAGATGTTTCTGACGGAGAAGGGTAACAAGTCCGAATCAAAGATGAGTCCGATGGAGAAGGGAAACAAGTCCGAATCAAAGATGAGTCTGATGGATAAAGGAAAGTCCTCCCAATCAAAGGTTAGCAGAAACAACTCTGATCCGATGGATCAGGGAGAGTCCTCCCAATCAAAGTTTATCAGAAACTCTATTCCCGACAAACTTGCTTTATCTATTCTTTCAAAATTGCCCATAAAATCATTGAAGCGCTTTGGATGCATACGCAAATCATGGTCCATTTTATTTGAAAACTCTGATTTCATGACCATGTACACCAATAGTTTCATATCTCATCACGTTTCTGATGACGATTATCATACATTTATTCTCTCAAATCATCATGCCACTGCTTACCATCTCACATCTGATTATCTTTACAACTCTGAATTCCATTTACTCAACAACACAGTCAAATTCAATTTGCCGCCTCCATTTCAACAGTCTGGCTGTCATAGGAGGATTCTCAACTCCGCGAGTGTTAAAGGCATTTTTTGTCTTCACCAAGAATATCCCATTAATCTCCAATATGTATTGTGGAATCCTGCTACCCAGGAATTCCTGGTCATTCCTCGTAGCCCCGCTGATCTTTTACAAGACTCTCAAAACAACCTCCATCTCAGCCACGCTTTTAATGGGTTTGGTTATGACCAACTTAGAGATGACTTTAAGGTTATTCAGTATATAACATTTGATTGTGAATGCGAGAGCTATCGTCCTCCGATAATAGAAAGTTATTTCGAGATATATAGTTTAAAAAGTAATTCATGGAGAACCATCGACATGAACAAAGATCCCCCGTCTTCTATTTGGTGTCGTTGTGGATTGTTTGATACTCGCGAAGTTTATTTGGATGGAGCATGTCATTGGGTGATTTCCGACGGAGAGGACCTTGCTGAAAAATCTCTCTTGTCATTTGACCTCAGTGATGAGGTGTTCCTTACAACACCCATTGGGGTTCAACCTCCTTTGCCATACAGTTATGATGAACGCTTGGCGGTGTTAAATGGATCAATTGCTTTAATATCAAATTATCACGATGATATTATTTTTCACATATATATTCTGGGTGAACTTGGTGTGGGTGAATCATGGATCAAACTATATATTTATGGTCCCTTTTCTTCCATTACATGGCCCCCCGTTGGATTTGGGAAGTCGGGATATATTTTCTTTCCAAAAAATGATTATGAACTGGCCTATGTTGATTTGAGCACCCAAAAAATTGAGGAGGTTGGTATTACTGGTGCAGAGTCTAGTTATTTTCAAGTCGGTCTTTACAAGGAAAGCCTTCTCTCGATTGGAGGATCAAGTAAATAGTTTTTTTTTCTTCTCTTGATAGACTTTTGTGATTTGGAAACTGATTGTGTTTTCTTTAATGAATGTGCTCCAATTTTACAATTATATATATCCCTTTTTGAGTTTCATTATATTCTGCTTGAAATATATATGCCACTATGTATAATACTGCTCTTTTGATTTTTTTTTGTGTGCACATGATCCAACTCAGTTATGTATAGGTTTCATGCCTTAGTACTTGGGATGCTGATTTTAGCTGGTTTGATGGTTTACCCATAACCTTATTTGGCATTGAAAAACCGGTGAGTTTTAATTTGGGTTTTTAAAGATTGATCCAATTAGTCCAAAATTCTGACCCAACCAAACCCAAACCCACCTGTTTGTGGTGTATTTCAATTTTCAACCAGAGATTTGTGATTTTCTATTATCTTTCAATCTCAGTTGATTCACAACCATGTTCTACCTTCCCTTTGAAGGAATGACATAATCGCTAATCATGATTTGCAAATGCAAAGCTTTATGAAAAATTATCTAAATTATGAATTTTGACTAGATTGTGATTTCCACCATAAATGAATGGAATGAGAATGGAATAATGTACATGTTTAACAACAACTTGTTGCTATAGTTTGAGTTATTATGAAAGAAACTGCATATAAATGTACTGAAGATTATGCCGGTAAATTTCCTCAGTAAGAGTTCCATCATCTTATTCTACATGATAGGATTTATATGCATACACGTAGTGGACTATTTGGTCTGTTTGTAATGATAAGCTTTTCATTCTATCGTCATAAATGTGAAAGAGTTAGTATCTTTTTGGACTTTTTGAACTCTCTATCCTTCACGGATTGGCTTCAGAAGCCTATCATGAGAACCGTATCATGTGTCTAGTCAATAGTAGATTGAGATTCCTGGCCTGGCCTCTGATACTCATTCCTTCAGACTCTAGTCTGCTTTTGGTGGCTCTGATGTCTGAGCTCTAGTTTGGTCCTGTTTGAGTGGCGTGACTTGGTGTGGAGCTTGCTATATTTCTCCCATTTTTGTTTGTTGTGGTTTTATTTCGGATCTGTTTTGTTCTGTTTATTTGTCTGTTTCCTGTTTTGTTGCTGGCTTGGCACTCCTTGTGCCATTGACTCATTGTATTTGTATTTGTGAGCTTTCGTCTTATTTAATTGTATATATTATTTGACCATTCAAAAAAATAAAACAATAAATTCATAATCATGGAGTTATGTTCTGTATGCTATTTGACTTAAGGACTTGTTTAGGTTGACTTATATCTATTAGTATAAACACTTGTGAAGCTGTTTGGGAATGACATAAGCTGTTTTCAATTATTTTTATAAGCTCTCCATGATAGCTTCTGAAAACAACTTATTAGCTTATATGAAACTAGGTTGATTTCATTCTATTTTTAATAACTTATAATAGATAAGTACTAATATGATGAGGTCTTATGCTATAAGTGCTTAATTAAGTTGTATATCCAAACAAGGTCTTGTTTTGTGTTTGCTATGTAGCACCGTCACCTCTCTGAAACAAGGCGTGTCTCTGTCAGTGTCGGACACCTGCACCGACACTTGTGATTACATTTAATTTATTCATTTTTTTTTCAAATTAGTATTAGTGTCGAGGTCGTGTTCGGGGTGTCCGTGCTTCATAGTGTGTTTGTAACTCATCATTTGCTGTTACTGAGTTTGAGTTTGAGTGGAGAGTCATGAAAGATGCTTGTTGTGACGTCTGTTATGTTGACTTTTCTTCAATAGTATGATCACTAAGTTTTGTGGATTCTTGAAACCTGTAGAGGCTCAAGGAATCTCTTGCTGATTATTTTGCTGCTACACCTATTGTGTCTAAAGATGGAGCTGTTATACTTGGATCCAAACGGAGCACTGTATTTGAAGTCGATGCTAAAACTGGAAAGCTGCTTAGAAGTTATGGTGCTGCTGATTTTCATACTGTTGTCGGTGCAAACAATAATGAGCTTGCTGATCCAACAAAGCTCAATTTACCGGAGTTCTTGCTTCAGATGGTTAGGACCGATTTTTTTTTACAATCTGTGGGTCCTGGTTCAGGAATAGTGTTGTGGACTATGTCAGTAGCTGAATTTGAGGTCGTGCTATTTTGTAAATATAATGAAAATCCTACCTTTGAGGGATCACTTGATGCAGAAGGTGAGTATGCTTCTGTTGTTGACAGTGGCTTGGATTTTTTTATGCCGTATACTTGTCCTGACAGTAAACTCAGAGAAGTCTATCGCCAGCGAAAGAATTTTCTGTTTGAACCTGCTAACTTTGAAAGATTATCTGATATGTTGTACCACATCAAAGTTTTAAGAAATAACTTGTTTGTGTCATGTGTAAGTGAAAAATAAAACAAAGTTAGTATGTGTTATATTTTCCAACCATATATCACAACTTAAACCATTTTTGTGCATGTTTGGAAATAAATCTACCCACTGCCACCTCACACTTCAATGTGTCTTTCAATAGCATTTTAAGGTGAAATTTAAAAGTTACAAATTGTAGCTTCTAATGGACTAGCGTTTATAAAGCATCCACCCTGCAAACAAACATAGGCAGGCAATGTCAAATATTTCTGAGCATTGAGATGGCCATTTGATTTAAACTTGTCATCGAGTAGAGTATAAGACATTTTTATATATGTTTTTTTTCCTTCCAACATGCATACATTCCAAATTATGATGCAACATATCAGACTCCCAATATGAAAGCTCAAATAATACGTTTCTTTTGTCCCAATGTTTAATTTCTTGTCTAGTTCCCCCATCAAACATTGGTCCTATTCCATATTTGTTATTAATATTTTCCACTTGTTTTAAAATGTCAGATCCCGAGAAATTTAATGATGGATTCATTTCCTCTAAACATATGATTCATAGTTTAAAAACAGGGATTGGATTCAGTGACTTTACTGTTTGATAACTTTGTGACTTTAGACAAATTAAAAGATGGATGATTGATTAAAATATATTATTTATTGAGAGACAAATATTGATTTAGAGAGAGATAGACACAAAGTTACCAAAGTCATACAAAAACACTTTTTTACTATTGCCTTTATGTTGAATTAATTTTTTTTCCAAATAATATAGTAAGTACTCATGTTAACAAAATGATTAAAATCATCACTTGCAAGTCCAAAGCAAACATTTGTGTTTGTGAAGAAAATTCAAAATGTATCCATTTAAATTTCTTCCACACCTCACCATCCTTAGGATGCCTAATTTACTCGTTTATATCATTCACCAAAGCATTCCACCACATATCTCAAGAGTCTTTGTAACAAATGAATAACCTTTATGACCTTGGTTTCAATTGGAAGTAGCGCAAAACCTGCAGACCAGCACCCGAATTCGAGTCAACGGGTGAAAATTCGAGTTGATTGGATTTGGGTTCAGGTGTCATCCGATATTTCGTATGAGTTTGGGTAGTGTGAAACCCGCATCTGAAACCTAAAATCACACCCGCTTATATATATATTTTTTGTGGAAAGTTGTAGGAAAATTGTATTTTTTGTATTTTGTCGTGGGTTCGGGTTTGGGTGAAAAAATCCGAACTCAACTGGTGTGGGTGTGAGTGTTATTTTGCCACCCGAACATCATTTGGATTTGGATTCGGATGCCGATTTCAAGTGCGGGTTTTGGTAGTGTGGAACTTGCACCCGACTTGACTTGTTGCCATACGTTGTCATCCCCAATTGTTTTTAGACTTAATCTAGATGTTCCACAAATGCATGTATTTAAAAAAAAAAAATTATTTTCACCGTCTACGAAATACAACATACATTTATTTGGACACACATCTATCTTGTTATAACTAAGGTTAAGTTTATTAATGATTTTCTTAGCATCGTATAAAGAAATGTGTTGACTTGGCTAATTCAATTGTGTTTATTAACAAATTAAGTATCATTTTCATTTCTTTGTAATATATGCAATTATAAAATCACTGTGTCTCAGAAATCTAACATTTGCAATATCAGTTATATAATTGTTTCAATCATCCTAATCGGTTCACCACCAATACCTAAAGAATAATACCTACCTAGTTCTTTGCTTAATAGCAAATTTGAATCCACTTTAAAATGTAAAGCACATAAGCCTAGTCACTGTTAGAAAAATCAATTGAAGTCAAATGAATCGAGGCTAGAATCGTGAACGAAATCACTTTCCTATAAGTATTTCAAGCACTCAGAATATGTCTTAGAGTTGGAACGTAGGAGTACCTAGGATAATTCAGCCTTTTATCGAGTTTGCGTAAGACCGGCGAAAACTCGAATGTAACGAATAGTGTCTGAAATTTTAGTGAATATGATATGCTTATCAGATGCACATATTTTGTTATTAATTTCTTAAACAAGAATGAGGTTTTTATAGGCCACTTTAGTATTGGTTCATAAGTAGCGACCCTTGGCGAAACAATTCCTTTTTCCAAAAGTTACAATGTTTAGCCTTCTGCAACATTTACCAAGAGTTGCATGCTTTCATTTCGCCACTCTTCATGAAGTGTTGCCTATTTCTCATTCAAACTACAAACAACCTATTGCAACACTCCACGAAGTTTTGCCTATTTTCATATTCAAAATACAAACTTCACATAGATATTTTTTTTGTCATTTTAGAACACACCCATGGTGATTAAATATTATTAATCATTAATAATTTTCAACAATCCCCCACTTGTTCTAATAATGACAAGATCAATTCTAGAATAAAGGGAAACAAAGAATGTTAATACAATTAAGTATCTTTATATTTTAAACTTAATCTTAGTAAGGATAACGCAAAGTTTAATCAGAATATTAGGCAGAAATACTTTTAAACCATTAATCCAGATGATTATACCGGCGTTATGTTACACACATTCTTTAAGGGTTCTTCGCCTACATTTCTCGTCTAACACTTATTTAGGGCCATATGCTATCCTGTTTCGAATATTTTTCATGAGAGAAACTCCAACTCTCACTTTGAGACGACACCATCTCGAAATTCACATAGGTGAAGTTCATATTGTGTCCTTTTCCATGAGACATGTACCCTTAGTACTGAACTTTATTAAGAGTTTAAAAGAAAACTCAACCCTCATTTTTAAGGTCGACATTAATCCGAAATGTTTGACAATTATCCAAATCAACGACTTGTTTCTACCCATTGAAAATCTTGAGGTTAGTGTTCTGTTAACGTAAGATTGGGTTGCTCCTGATGTCGGAACTCTTACTCAAGGAGTTTCAATCCCATACCTCTCGAGGTTGTTTTTACTAAGTCTCCGGCCAGTGGCTTAGTAAATGAATTTCCCAAATTATAGATCGATTATATATATATATATATATATATATATGTGTGTGTGTGTGTGGATAAAATGATTACATCTTTAATTAATTTTCTCGTGAAAGAATGTCTAAGGCCCAAATGCCTAAACTTTCTATAATACACTTTGCTTAAATCTATAAATAGTTTGACTATTGCAATGTATCAACACTTTTGAAACATTGTTTTTTTGTTTATGGAACTTCCAATAGAAGATCCTTCAACAATTCATCTTCTTGACCAACATAAACGAGCGCCACAAACTCTAATTCCATGGTTGAAAGATTAATACATATTTGTTTCTTGCTCTTCCAAGAAATTGCACTTTCATCTAGTGTAATTATCCACTCATTTGTAAATTTATGATCTCCAACACTCGATATTCAACCCACATTGGTATATCCTTCGAATATGGTCCCTACCATAATGGAGGTCAAGATTTTGGTTTTTTTTAATTTTATTTTTAAAGATAATCGAAAATCCTTGTGATGACCTTCCAATGCTCACCATTTGGATTTCTAGTAAATTTACTCATTTACTAAGTGCAAATGCTATGTCAGGTCTAGTACATTACATTAGAAAACCAATTTCATTTGCGTATTCTAATATAACCACAACTCTTCCATCATCAATTTGACACTAAGATCAAATTGAATATTCAGTTTCTTGAAACGTGGCAGTTTGAACTTATCTAGAACTTTCTCAACAAAGTGTGTTTGACTAAGTTCATAACCCTCACTATTTCATATTTACTTTGATCCCCAGTAGAGTGTCAACTATTCCAAGATATTTCATTTTGAATGCGGAAGTTTTTCAATATAATGTGTTTGACTATGGTTTTAACCCCCACTCTTTTGTTATACTTTGATCGAAAAAGGGTGTCCATTATTTCAAGATCTTTACATCTTGAATGTGGAATCTAGAAACCTCTTTGTTTCTAATATTTCATTCTTCTCGTTGATAATGATCAACATATAATACACATAGAGACAAAGAGATATCACAATATTCTCATACAACTTTCTGTGCAAACACTTGTCACAAGAACTAAATGAAAAGAGGTTTTAGATGATCATGTATGATGATGCAAGAAGTTTTTAGATGAAGTGACAGATGACAGTATGAACAATTTAAATTAGTATAGTATAAAATGCAATGAATACCTTAGTCATGTTCATTTTCTCAAGTCTTCATTTGAACTTATATGCTAAACTTCTTGATTAACTTCATCGTTGATGTGCATGAAACTTTTGATCCCTTTCTTATTTGAGAACCTTTGTGTTAATGCCTTGATTTGTGTGATTGGCATTTATGTTTGGCTAAAATATAGTAGCAGCAATATGTAATAGGTTGTATAGAACTTGCAAAAATAAATATGTACGAAACAGGTACAACAATGATTAATGGTCCTGAGTGTTGACTACCTAAAATGTTATATTGAAAGGGTATTGTCTGAAGAATCAAGGGAGACATATTGCTTTGAAGAATATGCATATGTTTGTGCAAAGTCATAAGTAATTCTTGTTGAGGGGATCTCCTCTGTAGGTACAAACTATATCTCAAAATCAGAATAGCTTATTGAGATGTGGCTCTTATCATCCCATGATTATGTGGATTGTTTGGCTGTAAAGGTGGTGTTTACTGTGCTTCATATGTTCCCCCTAAGTGTTATGGATCAGATATTATGGATGTTACCCCAAAACCATAATGGATGATGTCATAGCAGATGTTGAAACATCATCTTAATTTCTTCAATCATGGAATGTATGTGTTGTTGCCTGGAAGTAAGTGTAAGTGGGAAGAAGTAATCAATCAGGATAATCTAGTGTGAGTAGATAGTTCTAACTGACCATCTGGTAGGTAATTTGACGCGAGACTTAGTACTTATTTGAAAATAACAATCCAAACAAATTGAGACTTGGTTGTTTGTCCCAACACGCATTGGTAAGTCGGGAGAGGGCTAGACAAACGATATCACATGTCAAATCTACCTCGTTTGGTGGATCCTCTCCCACTTTCCTCACATAACCAACTTTGAATGTGTGGAGAACTATATTGAGGATTAACCACATGCTTGCCTACATAACCTGCTCCGAGGGAATAACAAGAATGGGCCCTTTCGAGTGTATCTTGATTGTCATGCAGCAGATGACATTGATTTATGCCCGTACGATGATCATCGGGAGACGCGTCTGTTCAACCTTATACTCTAGATGGCTAGCTTGTAGGACGGGTCTGGTGTATAGATATATGCTTGAGTGAGTGATGCGCTAGTTTAGGTATTTGCATCTTATTCAGAGACACCCCTTGATGTCTGCTTTGAACATAATGGTCTGTAGAGATCTTGGTGCCATCCTTCCAGATTTCGAGAGTTGTCTGGTACAAGAGGGCTATCAAAGGGTGTTAGCTACACGTTAGTGTTCTTATGTAGACGAGTACATCATATGGTTCTATAGGGTGTGACGTCCATCATGCGCTTCTGGAGATCCACTCTGGTCATCTCATTAGGAGATACTTGAGAATGAGTATGTTAGGGATGATCACGCCATTGATGTGTGTCGGTCTGTTGAACTATTGTAGATCTTGCGACATCGATTATAGAGTTTGGCCAGTTTAAGAGAAGAGGCAGTGGTACAGTGAACAACGCACATGCCATTGTTGTCGAGGCATGGAATGCCTTGCATTACAGGAGACAAAGGAGAAACCAGAGTTAGACACACACAATAATTTATGTGATTTATTTGTATTTGTATTATTTCATGTACTTTATGAACAGTTTATGTATGGTTGCTATTTTTAACTTAATTAACTAATGTATGTATATTAATGCTTTAGTCAGATTATTATGCTAATAATTAGTTTTAATTAATATCCAAACGCACCTAAGGACAATTTTGTCCATTTAATGGTGGGAGACACACCCAATGGGTGGAAACGTAGGAAAATTCTTAGGTAGACACAGACTTAAGAAATTCTTTTACAAAATTTTAATTAATTAAAAAATAAATATAAATTTGTCTCTCTCCTTCATAATCACAACCACCCCATGAATTTAATTAAAAAAGAAAATAAAATTTAACTAAATTAAATTTTTGTTCTCTTCATATTGATTATTCCTAAAGAAAATATCTCAATCCACCATTAATACTCTTAGCCACTTGGTGAAATTTCATTTATGCCTCTTATTTCCGGAGATTTATATTATGAAGCACGTTTTGACCAATTTTAAAGTTTTTTTTCGTAAATACATCTACAGAAATAATTTAAAATGCTAAACGTTGAAATTTTTTCATAATATTTCAGTTAAAAAAAAAGTTTCATAGATACACCTATCAAATAAGTAAAAAAAACTTTATAATAATTAAATTAAGAGAAGGTTTACATGAAAAAATTTATGAAAAGATATTCAAATAGATAGATAATGGGCCTGATAGGAAAAAGAAATAAATGGGGCTTTGGAGAGAAAATAAAGCAAAAGCCGTTATTGTGATGATAAACCAAGCGAAATAAGCAGAAATGGTCACCATCATTCAACACGATGATGTATTCCGTCGCCGTCCCCCACGGTGTTACGATGTATAAGGGAAACAAGACCTCCGAATCAAATATAGAATATGAAGAACTGGTATCGTTTGGTTCGTTCTTGAAATCAATGAGGTTGGCAGATGAAAAGGAAGAAGAAGAATACGTGAGCAGGAGCTATACTCCCCTATCGCTCTTCTACACCAAAGGTAAATCTCTCAAAAATTATATTCCACTATCTTTCTTCACCACCATCGTCCCCATGGATACGGATAATTCTCCAGTATTGCTGTCCGATGGAAGCAAGTCCTCTGGATCCAAAGATGGATCCGATGGATAAGGTAAGGGAGAGTCCTCCCAATCAAAGTTTAGTAGAAACTCTATTCCCGACAAACTTGCTTTATCTATTCTTTCAAAATTGCCCATAAAATCATTGAAGCGCTTTGGATGCGTACGCAAATCATGGTCCATTTTATTTGAAAACTCTGATTTCATGACCATGTACACCAATAGTTTCATATCTCATCACGTTTCTGATGACGATTATCATACATTTATTCTCTCAAATCATCATGCTGCTGCTTACCATCTCACATCTGATTATCTTTACAACTCTGAATTCCATTTACTCAACAACACCGTCAAATTCAATTTGCCGCCTCCATTTCAACAGTCTGGCTGTCATAGAAGGATTCTCAACTCCGCAAGTGTTAACGGCATTTTTTGTCTTCACCAAGAATATCCAGTTAATCTCAAATATGTATTGTGGAATCCTGCTACCCAGGAATTCCTGGTCATTCCTCGTAGCCCCGCCGATCTTTTACGACACTCTCAAAATAACCTCTATCTCAGCCACGCTTTTAATGGGTTTGGTTATGACCAACTTAGAGATGACTTTAAGGTTATTCAGTATATAACATTTGATTGTGAATGCGAGAGCTATCGTCCTCCGATAATAGAAAGTTATTTCGAGATATATAGTTTAAAAAGTAATTCATGGAGAACCATCGACATGAACAAAGATCCGTCGTCTTCTATTTGGTGTCGTTGTGGATTGTTTGATACTCGCGAAGTTTATTTGGATGGAGCATGTCATTGGGTGATTTCCGATGGAGAGGACCTTGCTGAAAAATCTCTCTTGTCATTTGACCTCAGTGATGAGGTGTTCCTTACAACACCCATCGGGGTTCAACCTCCTTTGCCATACAGTTATGAAGAATGCTTGGCGGTGTTAAATGGATCAATTGCTTTAATATCAAATTATCACGATGATATTATTTTTCACATATATATTTTGGGTGAACTTGGTGTGGGTGAATCATGGATCAAACTATATATTTATGGTCCCTTTTCTTCCATTACATGGCCCCCTGTTGGATTTGGGAAGTCGGGATATATTTTCTTTCCAAAAAATGATTATGAACTGGTCTATGTTGATTTGAGCACTCAAAAAGTTGAGGAGGTTGGTATTACTGGTGCAGAGTCTAGTTATTTTCAAGTCGGTCTTTACAAGGAAAGCCTTCTCTCGATTGGAGTATCAAGTAAATAGTTTTTTTTTTCCTTCTTGTTTACTTTTGTGATTTGCAAACTGATTGTGTTTTCTTTAATGAATGTGCTCCAATTTTACAATTATATATCCCTTTTTGAGTTTCATTATATTCTGCTTGAAATATATATGCCACTATGTATAATATTGCTCTTTTGACATTTTTTTTTGCACACGATCCAGCTCAGTTATGTATAGGTTTCATGCCTTAGTACTAGGGATGCTGATTTTAACTGGTTTGATGGTTTACCCATAACCTTATTTGGTATTGAAAAACCAGTGAGTTTTAATTTGGGTTTTAGTCTAATATGCTGACCCAACCAACCCAAACCTACCTGTTTGTGGTGTATTTCAACCAGAGATTTGTGATTCTCTATTATCTTTCAATCTCAATTGATACAAAGTACAAACCCTAATCACCAATCACAACCATTTTCTACCTTCACTTTGAAGGAATGACATAATCGCTAATCAAGATTTGCAAATGCAAAACTTTATGAAAAATTATCTAAATTATGAATTTTGACTAGATTGTGATTTCCACCTTATATGAATGGAATAATGTACATGTTTAACAACAACTTGTTGCTATAGTTTGAGTTATTATGTAAGAAACTGCATATAAATGTTCTGAAGATTATGCCGGTAAATTTCCTCGCTAAGAGTTCCATCATCTTATTCTACAATCTGTGGGTCCTGGTTCAGGAATAGTGTTGTGGACTATGTCAGGCTATTTTGTAAACATAATGAAAATCCTACCTTTGAGGGATCACTTGACGCAGAAGGTGAGTATGCTTCTGATGTTGACAGTGGCTTGGATTTTGCTATGCCGTATTGCCGTATACGTGTCCTGACAGTAAACTCAGAGAAGTCTATCGCCAGCGAAAGAATTTTCTGTTTGAACCTGCTAACTTTGAAATATTATCTGATGTTAGTTCTTATTAAAAACATGACATGCTCCCGATGCCAGTTTCGCATCTGATGCTTCCATCACAACCTAAGAGTGAAAAATTCCTCCCCGGTCACAATGGTAATATGATGCTTCCCGGGCCTGTGCCAAATTCTTTGCAGCCAAAAATCAGCTTCTCAGATAGTAATGATAATAATGCAGTTGTGATCTCTCTGCCCCATATGAAGATTGCTGCACCAAGGGAAATTGATCTGAACAGTGTGATTGAATTGTCAATGACATTATTGGTTGTATTATCTGTGGTATTTCTTCTGATATTTTGCCAAAATCGATCTACAAATAAAGCAAAGATCCAAATCAGTGGCTCAGATTTGAAAAGCCCACCTTCTAAGAAAAAGAGAGCTCGTAAGTCAGGAAAAAACAATGTCATTATTGAAAAACAGGGTAATCATCTGTATTCAGTTGAGGAGAATATACAAATATACAAGGAAGCAGAAAATGAAGCACGGTTGCTGTATAATAAAGCTAACGGACGCAGGATCGGTAAACTGAATGTATCTAATAAAGAAATCGCAAAGGGAAGTAATGGTACCATTGTTCTTGAGGGGATATATGAAGGTCGATCAGTTGCTATCAAAAGTCTTGTTCTGGCTCATCATGACGTAGCTCATAAAGAAATCCAAAATCTCATTGCGTCTGACTTTCATCCAAATATTGTTCGATGATACGGCGTGGAATATGATCAATATTTTGTTTACCTTGCTCTAGATCGTTGTGCATGCAACTTGGATGATTTGATTACTATTTATTCAGATATGTCAGAAAATCCAGTGCTAAACAAGGATCGAGCTTTTGAATCTCTCAAGAAGACCCACATAGAGGTACGGGGGGATGATACACTTTGTCTTTGGAAAACAAATGGTTATCCATTACCTCTTTTAGTAAAGCTGATGAGGTTAGTAGAACAACATATTTTAATGAACTATTACAGGACGCAATATATAATTGTCACATTATGTACGTATTTTTTTAAACTTGTAACAGTTCTTTCTCAGACAAGGCAGAAGAAATGTTAATTGTCTTAAAAGCAATTGTACCTCTGGATTTTGTGTGTGTGTATAGTTAGTATTGTATACTTCAAGGGAACACTGCTTAAACTTTTCGGACTAGTGAGATTAGTCATGTATGATGAGTGATACCGTCCCATCAGTAAACAGTGCAACAAAAAAAGATTAACATACTGTTGTGATAAGGAGTTTATTAGGATTTAACATAAGGAGTTAGTTAGATAGTTAATTATTTACTTGGAGTATTTACATTATTAGAGGACAGCAATGATAGTTAATTATCCTTTCTTAATCTGTCAATAAAATTGTTCACTCTTTTCAAATCTAAATTTCTAACCCATGCCCTAAATGTTTTGATAGTAGAAGTAAAAGCAAGGGTTTTATATGATGGTTCAATTATAGGGTAAGAAATGCTTTTTTGTTAAGATTGATGTTTAGGTGCATTGCTGCGATTAAGGAGAGCTGAGTTTTATAAATAAGAAGGATGTGTTATAAATAGGGGTGGCAGATCTAAGATAGCAGCTTCGGTAAAGAGATAATGAGATACATGGACATGGACAGCATGAATGGAGGTAAAAACATAAATGGTAGTAGCAACAAGATTGAAGGGTAGTGAACAAAAGTGATCTGTTAGTTAGTGTTGGAATTTCCGCCTTAATTGCGGTCCGTCCCTAGTCTCCTTAATTGCGAAATTTGGCTTGCCTTCATTGGATCCCTGACATGTTCATTGTGTTGGATTCGAAGGGGTGGATTTAGTCCCACATTGGTTTGAGATATGACTTGTGTTGAGTTTATAAGTGGGGTGGGTAATCCTCACTCTACAAGTCGGTTTTGTAGGGATGAGTTAGGTCCAACCCATATTCTGAGATGATATCAGAGTCTATCCTAGATCCGCTGTTGGGCTTCCCGCATCGTCCACACTTCAGGCTCATTGAGACCCAAGCGTGAGGGGGTGTGATAGGACCTGTGTGTATGTTTATAAGTGAAGAAAATCCTCATCCAACAAGCCGGTTTTGTAGGGATGAGTTAGACCCACCTCAAATTTTGAGAGTTAGTATATATTTAAGCCTAGTTATTAGAGGTTGACATCTTCATTTATTGATAGAAGATGAATTCTCACTTTGTGTGTTTAATTTACACCTATTTATTTATATTTTGTTGACATATTGACTTTTGCTTTTATATTGCAATATAAGGATGTGGTTTCTGGGCTTGTTCATTTGCACGAACTAGGAATAGTACATCGCGATTTGAAACCCCAAAATGTTTTGATAATCAAAGAAACATTATTATGTTCCAAGCTTTCTATTATGAGTATTAGCAAGCGACTTCTTGAAGATATGTCTTCATTAGGCCATTGTTCTACTGGTGAGTAAAAAAGTTAAGTTTGTGTTTTTTAGTACTCACTGTTGCTAATTAGCAATGTTGTTAAACTCGGACCAATCCTTGGCTTGGTTGTTGTATTTAAGGTCACTGGGTCAATGGCCGAACCAATGAATCACTAGTTAAACTGCATGAACTGATTAATGTTCAATGTATAATTAATATAAATATAAATATACATCTAAATCATTTATATTAGAAATAGATAATTTATTTTCCTCATATGTATGGTTAAATTATAGCTTTGTTTAGTGGTAAAGTTTCCATTTTTGAAGCACTAACTAGTTGAACCAGACACAACTCAATTCGATTCAATCCAGTTCGATTAGCTTGCAATTCAGATGAGGCTGAACCAATCGATGAATTGGCCGGTTTGTGTTGAACTAGTCAATTTAAAACACTCTTTTAATGCACTTGTACCAAAAACATGATAATGTGGGAATAATTTATAAATGGCAATTTCCTATAAATCGGATGCTAATTCCAATTTTTCAATAGCATCTTCCAAAATTTGCTCTGTAAGAACTTCGATCATATCAGCAAATTGGCAACCTTTCCTAAATCTGGTCAAGCAGTTCAGGCGAATTTTCTGGGTTTTAACCGGTTTGCTGAGGACATCACCAGTATGATAGCATTTTTGATCCAATATCGCGACATAATCAGCTTTGGGTCTGATTTATGGCTGAACAGTTAGTGAATCTACCAACACAAGCTAAGAAAATTGGAGTGAAATGGATTTACAAAGCCAAATTGAACGAAGAAGGCAAGGTTGATAAGTACAAAGCAATACTTGTTGCAAAAGGGTATACACAGACAAAAGGGGTAGACTACAATAAAGAATATGCTCCTGTTGCACGATAGGACACAATTCGAATTTTATTAGTTGTGGTAGCATAAAAAGGATGGAATGTGTACCAGCTGGATGTGAAAAGTGCCTTCTTATATGGAGAATTGAAGGAAGAGGTATGTGTGGATCAACCCGAGGGCTTCATTAAACACGGAGAGGAAGAAATGTATATAGGCTGAACAAAGCCTTAATGGCCTAAAGCAGGCGCCAAGAACATGAGTTAGCAGAATTGATAGTTACTTCCAGCGAGAAGGATTTACAAAGAGTAAACATGACCATACTTTATTCATTAAGAGAAGCGAGGAAAAAGTAATCATGGTAAGTATTTATGTTGATGACTTGATGTATAATGGGAATAATGAAGAACTGTGTGCAATATTTAAGCAGTCCATGATGAAAGAATTTGAAATGACGGACCTTTGAAAAATGAGGTTCTTCCTTGGAGTTAAAGTAAGTCAAAATGCGAATGGAATCCACTTATGCCAAAAGAAATATGCAAGAGAAGTTTTGGAAAGATTCAATATATGGAATTGTAACTCTGTCAAAAATCCAATAGTTCCTGGAACTGTATTATCAAGAGAAGGTGGAAAAGATGTCGATTCAATTTTGTATAAGCAATTGGTAGGTAATCTAATGTATCTTACAACTACACGCCTAGATATAATGTACATAGTGTATTTGATTTCACGTTAGATGGCTAATCCTAAGGAGGAACACATGATGATTGCTAAAAGAGAATTGAGGTACTTAAGAGGTACTTTGGACTTTTCCTTATTTTATAGAAGAAGGACTGCCTCGAAGCTTTTGGCATATAATGATAGTGATTATGCAAGAGAAGTTAATGATAGAAAGAGTACTTCAGGGTATGTGTTTCTATTAAGTGAGGCAGCAGGTTGTTGGAGCTCAAAGAAGTGAGCCATCGTTACCTTATCCTCTAATGAAGCTGAATATGTGGCGGCATCCTCATGTGCTTGACACTGTGTTTGGATGATAGGGATTCTTGAACAAATTAGAGATGAAAATTGTGAATGTATTGATATTCTTTGTGACAACAGTTCATCAATCAAGCTTTGTAAGAACCCGGTGATGCATCGGAGGACTAAACCCATTGATGTCAGATATCATTATTTACGGGATCTTTCAAATCAGGGGGTGGTAAAATTGGTTTTTTATGGAACAAAAGTACAAATTACAGACATTATGACAAAGTCGTCGAAATTGGATCAGTTTGTGAAACTTAGGAGGCTACTAGGAGTACAATCACTTGAAAATTAAATTGTATGCTCAATGAGCATTTCAGTTTAAAGGGAGAAATTTGTTGGCAAATTTACTAAGAATTAGTCTTTATTATAAATAGAAATGATAAATTAGCTAAGTTTAATAACATGATAAGTTGAATAAGTTTAATTGGTTATTATAGTTTTATTCTTTATTATTATTTGAGGTTTGTATTGAAACTGAAAGGCTTATATAAAGCCATTATATTTCATTTTTTTAACAACATGAAGTTATCACACTTGATTAATATTACTAAAGTTATTACTACTTCTTCACAATCTAAATCAAACTTTAGTGATCCGCGTGAAATTCTTATTAGAAAATCCGGACGTGAATGTCACAACTATCCATCTTGGATGCAAAGTGTTGAAATGTAAACTTAATAAAAACAATGATAATGAAAGTAGTTGCATGAAGTACAACATCATTCTCTGTGATGGATTGCAAGACCAGAAAAATATTTCAAGGTTGGTTCCTTAATGTAATATTTTCTCTTATAATTTCTTATTAAAAATATTTAATATTAGTTAGGAAAGCATAAATGTAACTTTGTAATGTTAGTTTTAATTGTTGTTGTTGTGGTATCAAATAAAATGTTTAATGTTGTTGTTGTTGAAATTTAATGTTTAGCGATTATATTGATTTTGTTTATTTATTGTTATTGTTGTAGAGATTTAATGTTTAACGATTATATTGATTTTGTTTTTGTTGTTGTTTTTTTTACCGATTTTGTTGTTGTTATTGTTGTTTATTGCTTTTAGGGGTGGGAATAGGTCAGACCGACTAATAGGGGCCTACGGCCTAACCTACACAGGCTAAGGCCAGACCAGACTTTTTTTAAATATAAAAGACCTAAGCTTTTTTATAAGCCTATTTAATTAAAAAGGTTAGGCCACAGACCATATAAAAAACCTTTTAAATCTATCAGACTGACCTATTTAGAAAAATATGAAAACAATTATTTATTATATTTTATTGTATACTTTTAATTGAAACATAAAAAACAAAGCTTAGTTATCTTCAAGAAATTATGGGAATAAGCTGAAAAATCTTATGAACAATGTGATATGTTGTTTTCATAAGTTCTCTCAAACAAATAGTATCACAAAACATATGCTACTAGGTATACTCGAATAAGTCAAAACAAACAAATATTTAGTCTCATTGATATTTTAATTTGTTAGTCTATTTAAAAATTAATTAAATTACTTATTTACAAATGTTCAAATGAAATAAGTTTTTAAGTAGGCTTGCAAGCTAACCAGACTTTTAAAAAGACCAGACTCGGGCCTAAAAGTAAGTCTATGATAGGTTACAGACCAGACTTAAACTTAGATTATTTTAGCAGGTCAGCTTCAAGCTTGGCAAAACTTAGCTCGATCCAATTTATTCCTACCTCTAATTGTTGTTGTTGAGATTTAATATTCAAGAACTTTGATGCTTTGCATATCAAAAACAAAAAGAAAAGTTAATACTAAAATTATGTAAACAAAATGTTGTAGTTGAGGATGGTACTGTCATACCCCAATTTTTGACCCTAAGATCATACATCATTTGCATTTCAATCATCAATCAAGATCACAATCTTGAGGTATCATTTTTCCTTTGAGGGGAATCATCAAGCACTTTTAGCTTTTTATTTGTTTTATACTAACCAAAATCCAAAAATATGTATTTTGTCTCTTTTGTTCATATTTTACAGGTAAAAGATCGGGCAGAAATCAAAACAGTGCAAGAAAACGGATTTTTGAAGATTTCACTATGGAAATCGATTTACCCATGTGGGAAATCAATTTCCCTGGGGCGAAATTCAAAAAATATAAGGAGGGAAGCATGCCACCATTTCGGCACCAATTTTCTTTGATCATTTTTGTCATTTTACCAATTTTCCACCTCATCAAAATTAATTCCCTTCATTAAACTCATTTAAATACCATTTTACCATTTAAATACCATTTAAACACCATTTATATATAAGCTAATTACCAAATGCAAAAAGACCAAATTGCCACTACTCTTGCTCCCATCCTATAAATAGAGGTCTCTACTCCCTCATTTCTCAAGCTTTGAGAGCCAAAAAACCCCTTGCAATTTCTCTCTTCATCCTTACCAAATTCACCAAAGCTCTTTTTCTTTCATAAAGTTTGTGAGTCACATCTTGAACCTCACAAACTTTGAGCTAAACCACCATCCATTTCACTCTTTTTTCTTCAATTGTTGAGAGATCAAGATTTGTGTTGGTGATTCTTGAAGTAGATCTAAGTTTTGTTCAAGATTTGATAATTTTCTTCATCCTTTTTCATCTATCATAATGTGATTCTTTTGTGTTTGTGTGTGATGCATCTTTGATGCTATATTGGTCCTATTTGATGGTGAATTGATGGAAAATTCGTGCTCCAATTGATGTGTGATCATAAGGTGTTTGTATGTTTGCTCAAGTTAAGTTTTATGCCTGCTAATGCCGATTTTTTGAATGCTGCGTGCAGGAAATCGATTTCCCTCTGTAGGAAATTGATTTCCACCTTATTTTATTTCAAAATTTGAACTCTGCACTCAGGAAATCGATTTCCTACAGAGGTAAATCGATTTCCTGCTGGCAGAATGTGGTTTTTTGCCTTTTTTATGCTTGTGTTGGCTTCTTCTTCGGTTAGACCGTTCTTTTCCTTAGCTTTTATTTTACGCAATAGGATAGCCTCTTCATCTCCTCCCCTTCTTTAATTTTCAAAATCTTCTTTCTTTTTACAAAACCTTCTTATGTTTGCAACCTTTTCAAAACCTTTTCTTAAAAAATATCTTTTGCCCTTAGTGGCCTCTTTTCTTCAAAAGTTTAGACACTATTAATCGTCGAAACGAGTGGTTATACCCCACGATTTTGAAATTGATTGATATAATGAGATCTTTTCCGCGTGAGAGAGCTAGTGGCATACTCGTTGATTTTATCCGAGTTGGAGCCCTTCTTTCATTTGCCCTTATATAAAGCCATTATATTTCTTTTTTTTTTTAATAACATGAAGTTATCACACTTGATTAATATTACTAAAGTTATTACTACTTCACAATTTACATGAAACTTTAGTGATTCGCGTGAAATTCTTACTAGGAAATCAGGACGTGAATGTCACAATTATCCATCTTAGATGCAAAGTGTTGAAATGTAAACTTAATAAAAACAAGGCTTAATTGCAACTTTGGTCCCTCTATTTTGTTTTTTTTCTTTTCGATTTTGGTCCCCCATTTTTAAAACCACGATTTTGGCCTCTTTCTAAATTTTCTGTTGAAAAAGAGACAAAAATATGGACTAATTTTGCAGAAAAAAGCAAAATAGGGGGACGGAAATTGCACATATAACTTAAAAAGGGGACTAAAATAGTGATTTTTAAAATAGAGGGATCAAAATCAAGAAAAAGACAAAATAAGGGGACTAAAGTTGCAATTAAGCCTAAAAACAATGATAATGAAAGTAGTTGCATGAAGTACAACGTCATTTGCTGTGATGGATTGCAAGTTCAGAAAAATATTTCAAGGTTGGTTCCTTAATGTAATACCTTCTCTTATAATTTCTTATTAAAAATATTTAATATTAGTTAGGAAAGCATAAATGTAACTTTGTAATGTTAGTTTTAATTGTTGTTGTTGTGGTATCAAATAAAATGTTTAATGTTGTTGTTGTTGAAA
This sequence comes from Vicia villosa, assembly GCF_029867415.1. Classification (NCBI taxonomy): domain Eukaryota; kingdom Viridiplantae; phylum Streptophyta; class Magnoliopsida; order Fabales; family Fabaceae; genus Vicia; species Vicia villosa. Next base: position 27,983,368 of record NC_081182.1, on the reverse strand, counting down.
TTTAATGTTTAACGATTATATTGATTTTGTTGTTGTTGTTGTTGTTTTTTGTTGTTTTTTTTTTTTTACCGATTTTGTTGTTGTTATTGTTGTTTATTGCTTTTAGGGGTGGAGCTTAGCCTACACAAACAAAGGTCAGACCAGACTTTTTTTAAATATAAAAGACCTAGGCTTTTTTATAAGCCTATTTAATTAAAAAAGATAAGCCACAAGCCATATAAAAAACCTTTTTACCTATTAGACAGACCTATTAAAAAAACATGAAAATAATTATTTATTATATTTTATTGTATAAAAAAAAACATAATAAATGGCATAATTTTTTTTCGATTTACAACTTTTTTTTAAAAGTTAATGGTTAATTTATATATTTTGAAAATTGTAAAATTTCAAATATTCACCATCTAAACACATTTTAAACTTTCAAATCAAGTATACATGACAGAAAAGAATGTAATACCAATAAAAAAATGTCGCAAGGTATTCCATTTTTTACGAAAATTCTAGAAATGTCCAGCAATAGGAATTGGATGAAATTATATTGAGCATTATGTTAACGTGTGTTTCAGTTTATCTTTTCAGACAAATGAATGAATTATTGAACACTGCATCATTTTTCCAACATGATGGGATAGAAGAAGACATTGTAAAATTCAAATAAGAAAGTTTGTTGCACTTACCCATAGAGTGTCGTTGAAATTGTGATGCAAAATTTAGAGACAAAGTGAATGGCAGACATGGATTTGAGTTGAGTAAGGTCAAGTCTAATGTGCACATAAGCTCTGGATTCCACCAACTTGATGCAACTTCTAAGAGATTCAGCTCAATTAGGTGGTCCTATGTTAAATTGAGGACATTTGGCACATATCAAACTAGTATAAGTTCAAACTTTAATTCCATAAAAAAAAAAACTATATTTCACTTTAGTTATATGCTCCCTCCATTTTATAATAAATAATGTATTTCTAAAAATATTGTATATCTTAAAATAAATGAATTTTTAATTTTTAATATATATTAGTATTTTTATTTGATATTTATTATAATAACGAAAAACCTTAAATATAAATAAAAAATATTTTCTTCAATTTAGTTATTCTTTTGAAATATTAAAATTAATTAATTAATGTAACAATAAAAATAAATTATTTTATCAACTCTTTTATCTTTTTTTTTTTTTTTACTGAAAATGCTAAGTATTTACGATTGAATAAATTCTAGAGAATTTATGTTAGACAAACTCCAATAAAATTTAATAATTTTAAAATGATGCTGACAACATTAATCTATTGATTAGTTTTTTTTTTTTTTTTTTGAAATAAAAGAATATATATTATTTCAAAAGTAACTGTACAAGTACAAACACAAACAACTCTATGGACTAGTTACATCATGAGTAAAGCTAATTTCTTTCTAAATTTATCTTTCATCCAACCTCTAAAGATTATAGATTCAATGATCCTATGAACAACAGTAGAAGAATCTTTATTAGTATTCAGACCAAAGGTATACTCATTACGAAACCTCCATATACCATGGACAGTTTCCGCCACAGCGATCTTCAGCATGCTAGCCCTGAAACTCTTGCCTTTCGTGTTCTGAAGAATCCACTGCATCTCTTCTTGCCAATGCAGAGGGTTCCGCTTAACATCAAGCCATGATAACACATCCTGCCAAATGTTCCTAGTAACTTTGCATTTGGTAAGCAAATGGTCAATGTCCTCTTTGTGGTCCTCACACAGGTTACAACAGTCCTCATGTAGTAAACCGAGTCGTTTCAATCTGGCTTTAGTAGCCAATCGATTATGGCAGACAAGCCATAAGCAGACTATGGCTCTAGGCCTCGCACCATTGTGCTGGATAAGATGACACCAATTGACCTGTTCCTCTTCTAGCATCAACTGTTCATACATATTCTTCATGGAGAACCTCCCTCTGCTAGTCATACCATCCCAGATTTGCCTGTGTTGTTGGATGTCCTCCCTTCTAGCCAAAATAGCTTTAGCAATCCACGATGCAGAAGCAGATATATTGGCAGTCCAGATCGTATCATTCTTCACATAATAAGTGTGCATCCACTTGATCCATAAACTATCCAGCTTCATACTAATGCTCCAAAGACACCTCATCATGGCCACTTTATTCCAGCATTCCATATTTATTAGATTCATGCCACCTTGCTTCACAGGTCGACAAACACGGTTCCATGCTATAGGACTTTTCTTGCTTTTCTCCGTACCTGTCCAGACAAACGCTCTACAAATGGAATCAATTTTTTGGATAACAGTCTTTGGAATAAGAAAGCACATCATCCAGTATTGAGTTATGGCTAAGAAGATACTTTTGACCAGAAGGATTCTACCAGCCATACTTAGGAGCTTAGAGGACCAATGACTGATTCTATTGGTGATTTTCTCAATCAAAGGGAGGTAGTGGATGATGTTCAATTTCTTGCTAGCAAGAGGTACACCAAGGTACCTAACAGGGAGACAACCTCTACCAAAATCAGTAATCTCTTGTATGTTCTTAATGGTGCTTTCCTCCATGCCACTGCAAAACAGTTTACACTTTTGAGGATTAACAACCAGGCCTGTAGAATCAGAGAATTCCTTGAAAGCATTCAGCATATACTTCACTGAATTTTCCTCCCCTTTGCTGAATAATAACACATCATCTGCAAAAGAGAGATGTGTGATACTAAGCTTTGCACAGTGATAATGGAATTTGAAATCAGTATCTCTGGACATTTTCATCATGACTCTATGCAGATAGTCCATGATGATAACAAAGAGCAAAGGGGAGATAGGATCCCCTTGCCTTAGACCTCTCTTTGCCTCCATGATATTAGTATACTCCCCATTAACATTGAAACGATAAGAAACAGTGGAAGTGCCCAGCATAATCCAATCAATGAATTGTTTAGGCATACCTATCTCTTGAAGGATACATTCCAAAGAAGTCCAGTCAACCATATCATACGCCTTCTGAAGATCCAGTTGCATCATACAATTGGGAGGCCCGCTTTTCCTGCCATAGCCCTTCAAAATCTCTGTTGCAAGCAGGATGTGATGATGAATCTGCTGGCCAGGAACAAAAGCAGCTTGGCTGTTATGAATAATATCTTTCAGGACAATTCCCAATCTACTAGTCAAAATTTTGGAAATTATCTTATAGAAGGTGGTGCACCCTGCTATAGGACGAAATTCTCTAATGTTGACAGCATTAGCATGCTTAGGGATTAAAGTGACAATGGTGCTATTGAAAGCTCTAAGCAGTTTACCGTGTAGGAAGAATTCCTGGACTGCCTCAATAACATCTCCCTTTATGATTTGCCAGCAAACTTTGAAGAATTTAGCTCCAAAACCGTCAATTCCTGGAGCTTTTAAGTCTCCAATACCGTGCAAAGCCTCCTCTATCTCTTTAACAGTGACATGAGCTACTAGATTCTCCCTCTGATGCATATTAATCTGCTTGCCACACCTGAGGGCTTCAATATCCACATGCTTCAGTTGCCTAGATTTACTGCCCATAAGCCCTGTATAGAACCTAATAACTTCATTATGAATGTCTTTTTGCTCAGTGAGGACAGTCCCATCATCCATATGCAGGGTATCCATACTTTTGTGTTGGCTCCTTGACTTGATGCTAGCATAGTAATAGGCAGAATTACTGTCTCCTTTAGTCAACCAATCAATTTTGGATCTTTGCCTAAGCATACTCTCTTCAAAAGCATTCAGCTGGATAACTTTTTCAGTAAGGTTTTTAACCTTCATAATGCCTACAGGATCCATCCTGTTCAGATTGAGGTCATTTTGGGCCTCATTAAGCTCAGTTCTTGCATCCCTCAGCTGGAGACTCATGTTGGAAATGTTTCTGCTAAACTGAGTCAAGACTGGTTTCAGTCTTTGGAGTTTATTCCAGAGAATGTACATTGCTGTTCCTGAAAGAGGTTCATTCCAACTTTGTTTTACCACATCCTGAAAACCAACAAGGTCAGTGATACAGTTGTAGAATTTAAATCTTCTGTTCTTGCACTGTCTCTTAGTATTATTCATAAAGCACAATAAAGCATGATCAGACACATTGGGAGGCAGGCACTTCAGAATCTTGTCACTAGTGGTTTGGAACCAGGCAGTATTACCAAGCATTCTGTCTATTCTAGAATATATAGGGCCAGAAGCATGTTTATTACTCCAAGTGAAATGATCCCCACTGCTCTGCATTTCACTGAGACCTGTATGTGTCAACATCTCATGAAGGTCTTTAAACTCAGCTTCACTAACCATCCTCCCTCCCATCCTATCCTGGGCATTCATCACATTATTGAAATCACCAAGTATGCACCAAGGTCCCTGGATGGTAGGAAAGATCTGTTCTATATTCTTCCAAAGAATCTTCCTCTGAGCCAAATGGTTATGAGCATACACTGCAGTTAGGTAATACATGAATCTACCCTGTTCATCCAGCACTTTACAATGAATATATTGATCAGTATACCTAATAGTCTGAATATCATTCTTAGTAGCATTCCAAGCTATCCAAATCCTGCCATTGGCATGTTTATTGTAATTGTCTATATAGCTATCATAAAGGTTGAGTTTCTCTCTAATGCACTTGGCTCTATTCACTTTTACTCTGGTTTCTATGAAAATCATTATATCAGGTTGTATGCTATGGAGACGGGAGCTAATCTCACGCAATTTACCTGAATTGTTCAGCCCCCTTACATTCCAAGAGGCTAACATGGATCAGCATCTGAAGGCACTAGTGTATCCTTCAAAATACCTAGTGCTTCAAAACCATTAATACAATTTACCACATTAGTTTTCCCAGCAAACAGTGATTTCTTACCTCTATCACGACTGGATGTGACTTTGGTCCAGTTATCACCCTCCTGCTCCTTGGAATTCTCAGGATGTTGCACAATTGGAGTCTTAGGTGTTGCTACTTTCTCTGGAATATTGTTGCCCTCTTTCATCTGGTCTTCCACAACTGGCTCTTTAGGTTTAGGTTGCCAAACCCTCTCAACCTTTTTTGTTTGCTCCTTACATTGATGACCTAGTTTTTTGCACTTATCACAAAACAAAGGCCTCCATTCATACTCAACATGCTGTGTGAACTTTCTACCTTCATTGTCCTTGATAGCAATTTCCTTCACCATTTCCTTAGTGATGTCAACCTCCACCAGAATCCTTGCATATGATACTCTATGTTTGCTAGCAGTACACTCATCTGTAACTAGTGGAACTCCAATGGCGCTACCAATTTTACTCAAACTCTTAGCCCCCCAAAGATACAAAGGGAGCTGCGGAAGCTTGATCCAGATTGGAAGCGTCCTCAACATATCCCTTTTCAGATTGAAATCAGCACGCCATTCTTGGAGCAATAGAGGAACATTCCTCATCGTGTATGGGCCTCTCATAAGCACAGCATCAAGATCTTCATGTGATTGGAATCTGAGGATGAAGTAGCCTTCATCGTTGTAGTACATATCAGGAATCTTGACAAAATTCCATGTCTTCACCATAAAATTCTTGATCATGTTCATACTGAAATTTTCTCCCAGCGCATAGAGAATAAGAGCATTCTCCCAAAATAGGATCTCCGATTGAACATCGTCTTCTTCGATTTCAATTTCAACTTCTCCATCAACCAGTGACGGTGCTACGTATTGAATGGTTAAGCCTTTAGATGGATTTCGATTCTCACTCAAAACATCAACCCATAGTTTGCGATCCGATTGCGCCTTCGTCTTCGCAATCCGTTCCTCTTCTGAATCTAGGGTTTCATCTCCAATTGGTCTTGGTGTCTCCTTCTGTGTCTGTGTATGCTCTCCCGACGGGACAACAAGTTCCTCAATCTGAACAGGGAGGACCTTCACCGCCGTGGACGGTGCCGGTGATGGTTGCGTTGCCGGAGACGAAGGCACCAGTTTTGGCCTCCCTCGCCCTCGCTTCCCGCGCGTTCCCATTCAATCTATTGATTAGTTTTAATTTATTGGATATTTGTTTAATTTTTTTTTTAAAGAAAGAGTTATGCATTTAAAATAAAATAAATAGAAGAACAACAATGTATTAAAATGCACCTCGATATTATTCAAGATTTGAAGATTTTAATAAATCTGATAGGTAAAAATATTACATAAATTAATCATGAGAACTTATATTGATGAGAAAGAAAATGTGACACCGATTCAATATTTATGTAATATATTCATCGTAGTCAAATAGCTTTTTTATAGAAGTAGCCTCTATAACAAAAGAGAAAATTTTGTTTAAAGAAATTTCGGTTGTAGATCACTTATTTAATTTATTAAACTCTTCATTTTTATTTTATTTTGAGTCAGGTTTAAATTCCTCTAGTTATATTTTTATTTTATTTTTTTTAAATTAAATATGTTTTTGGTTCTTATAAATATTTCAAATTTTGACTTTTAGTCTCTATAAAAAAAGTTATGTTTTAATTCTTATAAAATTGATTTTTCATTAAGTTTTAGTTCTTCTACCGGAACTAAAACTACGTGCAAAACTAATTTTGTAAGGACTAAAACATGATTTTTTTTTAATAAGGACTAATTAAAACTCAAATTGCAATGTTACATTAAAAAGATAAAAACGGCATTTAAAATTATTAACATAGTTTTAGAAAGGGGTAAAACCAAGTTTGAGTTATTAACGTAGTTTTAATAGGAATAGGGCTTAACTTAAACATCTATTGATGTTGTGAAAAAATTATTGTTGACAATACCTTCTTCTATAAAAAAAACATGATTGTTGTCTTAAAGATGGTCTTAATTTTATGGAGACTCTCTCTGCATAAGAGATCTAATTTATCCACGATTCAAATGAGTTTTATCTATATATGATTTGATGATGACAAATATATAAAGAGAGTAAATTTAGTCACATTTTAACTTTTGATAAAATTTGAAGTTTTATTACTATAAAAAAAAAAATGAAGTCTTATTCTTGAGGGAGAAGGTGAACGTCTATATCATTTTACACCTTTCGAAGGAATAATCTCTATAATTACACGTATATGTATATGTAGATGATCCTCTAATTTATAAAAGGAAATTTCTTTCTCTACCTCCCTCTTTTCTTGGCCACCTCTGGTGAAAAACCCAAAATACCCTCACTTCGGAAATGGATTTCTGAAACGTTTTTTTTTTTCAAAATTTGTCTTATTTCGGAAATGCACTTCCGAAAACACGAAAAAAAGGTGTTTTCGGAGATGCATTTCCGAAAACACCCCTTTTTGGGTTTTCGGAGATGCATCTCCGAAAACACTTTTTTGGAGGGGTGTCTTCGGAGATGCATATCCGAAATATTCCAAGACCAAATTGGTCTTGGAATGTTTCGGATTTACACTTACGAAAGAATTCAATAATTATTAAAAAATTAAAATCAAGGTGAATCAATACAATTAATAGGTATAAAATCAAGGTGAATCAATAAAATGAAGGTGAATCAATAAAATCAATGTGAATCAAAATTTCCTAAACAATTTTAAAGTTCAAAATTATTTTTAACTTACATAAATCAAAAACATTTTAATTCCATAAGTAAATTTTGAATTATATAAAATTAAATATAAAATTTATTCATTAAATAAAATTAAGACAAAATCTTTTTTTAATTTTTTAAAACTAAATAAAAAATTATAACTCATTTTTAATTATCAATCAGAATAGAAATATATACATATATAATAATAATTATTAATTTTGTAAGTGAAATATATAAATATATAATATATAAATATATAATAATTAATATATAAATATATACATATATAATAATTATTATAAATTAAAACACTCATTTTTATAATTTTTATAATTATTATATAAATATATAAATATATTTATAATTAATATATAATAATTATTATATAAATATATAAATATATTTATAATTAATATATAATAATTATTATATAAATATATAAATATATAATAATTTTTATAAATATATAATAATTATTATAATTATTATATAAATATATAAATTAAAATACTCATTTTTTTAATTTTTTTTGTAAATACATAATAATTATTATAAATATATAAATAAAAATTATAACTCATTTTGTAAGTGAAATTATTTTAGTTTTTTTAATTAAAATTATTTTAAATTTTAAAATATGAATCAGAATAGAATTATGTAATAATTATTATTCATAACTCATAAATTATATCAAAATATATAATTATTTATTATTCATTACTCATAAATTATATCGAATTTATGATATATGAATTAATTAATATCCTAAAATTAATTTTTGAAATTTATAGATTTTTTTTTGTTTTTTCGGAGATGCATCTCCGAATTAATCAAAATCTCAATTTTTGGGATTTTTTCGGAAATGTACTTCCGAAGTCCGGAAAAAAATTAGAAAAAAAATATTTCGGAAATACATTTCCGAAGCAAGGGTAAAGTGAGATTTTCGTTGGGGTGACCCCATAGAAAGGTGGGTAAAGAAAAAATCTTTATAAAAAACAAAAATTAGTCTTATAATAATAGTCTAATTTAAGCATGGCAATGGGGCATAATGAGGACAAGTTTTAGTTTTCATGAATCCAAACTTAAATTTTAGATAATTATTCGTTCCCAACTCTAAACTTAAATCGAAATGAATAATTGAATTTAAAATTCGTTTCAAACGGATTAAAATATTTCTTTCACGTAGCCCCCCAAAGATATCCCAACTCTAAACCTAAATGGAAATGAATAATTGAATTTAAAATTCGTTTCAAACGGATTAAGATATTTCTTTCACGTAGCCCGACCCAAAGATAAAGTAAACAAGACCATATTTATTCTGGTGTAATGTGTTTTGGTATGAAACAATGAGACAAGTGCCCCATATTTATTGTAGTTATAGATAAATATGGATTTTTTGTGGAGGCGGTGAAGGAGGTGGTTTGCTAATGCGAGCTTTTTTGAAAACACTTTTTTGAGATTTTGGAGTAGGTGAATCCAGAAAAGTTTGTTAACATGTTCAAAATATGAAGGAGAACATATCGGTGAATTGTCACTCGGTGTAGGTTTGACCTTCTTAGGAGCACCTTTTGTTTTTACCGGTAGAGAGGGTGGTTTCAAGTCTCCGATTTTCGGATAAGCAATATTCTTCAATTGCTCTTTGATGTGGAGTTTCATATTGTCACCGACTTTCAAAAATCTCTTTTGTATCACTTCCCATTCGGTCAAGATAGAGATATTTGATTTAGGGGTGTGCAAAATATCCGGTTTTGATGTCCAAATCCATAACCAAACCTAAACCACTTTTAAATATCCGGATATAATTGAATGGTTATTAACCGGTTTAGCTATTAATGGTTTGGTTATCCATTCATATAATCCAGATATAATTAAATGGTTATTAACCGGTTAAATCATTTTGGATTCGGTTATAATCCGGTTATTATCCAAATCCAAATATTTTAATTCTTAAAATATTAAATTTTATTTGAAAAAAATATTTTCGGAAAAAATAATTTTCAAAACTGGATTTTTTTTTAAAAACCGGTTATATAATCATAACCAAATTTATAACCGGTTTTATAACCAGTTTTGATTAAAATGTGGTTATGGTTATAAATCCAAACCATTTAAATGGTTATGGTTTGGTTTTTGAAAATAACCAACTATGCACACCCCTAATTTGATTTACCATCTTTCATGACACCATCATCATCAAACATAAGACTTTTTTAGTGAATGCAAACTTCATCCATTTGTATCAGGCTATCAAATTTCATCTTCTTAGATATAAGACAAGCACATGGGATCCCATGGATTTTTACAAGTTTGGAACCACACTTTGAGCTACTGAAACCTATGTTATCAGCTCATTTGGTTTTGTGAAAAATATAATTCAGATCTGCTCGAGATATGTTGCCAAACAACTGAGAGTAAATATTGTTGTCTTTGAATTTGTGTTCAAATAGTGTGATGCTACGACCAAATGATGTTTATATTTCACTATGCTAGTTTTGGATCATTTGGTTCAAAGAGTCTCAATCTCTACATAAATCACCCTTACTATTTTCCAACCAATTCTTTTGTGTAGCATAGGCAGACTCAACTCGATTTGTTGTTGTATTTCCAAGGTGTCTAACTTGAACCGTCCAAGCACAAAAAATTTTCTCCCTCACTCGATCCAAACTTGTACTTTCAACTTGTTTCAATAAATCCGAATATTTTTCACACACCTTCCTGAAATGTATAACATCATCGACATATAACTCTTTTGTAAAAAAAATTATTATAACATTCCTTGCATCTATTACTTTTTCCATTATGACGCTCGTTTTGACCATTTTCCATCTTCGCCCTATATTTTTTCGTCCCTACTGCGGGTTTTACCCGGCTTCTCACATTCTTTGTTATATGACACCTACAAAGTAATGCATAAGAAGTAGGAAATACCTTTGCAATCGAATTCATCAAAGTGGTATCGTAGTCGCTAACAATTACTTTCGGCATGTCTTATTGGTCCTTCAGCATAGCCCGACACACCCCTAAAGCCTAAGTAACATTCTCCTCTTTTTCTCTTTCTAGAAATGCAAACCCCAACGAAATAAATCTTTTTAGTAGAGGTAACACAAACAATTTCCAATAGCGAAAGCATGCACTTGTTGGTCTTATACGTTGAGTCAACAATTAGCACACTAGGAAACGTGTTGAATAACTTGATGGAATGAAGATGAGTCCAAAATATATCTCTAATGGTTACTTAATCCCCGTGTGTTCGGTACCTAGATACATAAGTGTTATCATCTAAAAGTTTCAAGAGGTGTTGTATTTCAGTTCTCTCCCCCCTCGGCGTCTTGTTAGTTTGGTACCAAACATTGTACACTTGCTTGATATTTGCGATATTTCCGCGTCTTTTACGTTTCAAAGTTGCAAGTATGTTTTTCGGTTGCACCAAATTCAAGGCACCCAAATCATGGTTATGTTGACCACATATATCATTTAATCTCTACTTCTTGTTTTCCAACAGATAATCACACAACTTAAAAGGACGCACACATTTTCTTGAACCAGTGTCATCTTGTTTGAAATTTCAAAGAGTGGGTTATATTTTCCACTTCTTTCGCATGTCAATGTCACAAATGCATTCCTTTTATCCGAATCATTATCAAACTTTCCGATTACAACACCAAGCCCCGGTTTGGATGACTCGGTATGAATTCATTAAAGCATGCGATCACGACATTCAAACTCTTGCTCGTTTTTAAATTGATTGCCAACATCTACCTCCTTCAAAACAAGATATTTTGCATTCGAGAATGCAACATATTTCTAGAAAACATCGGGGTGCACCATATCTAATGAAAACAATAACATAAAATATTAAAAAACAACTAATATTGAAAACAGACAGCTGGATAATAAAGACATACAAGATATAGAAATACATTTTTGGAGAATTTCATACTAAATCCGAAACTGCAATTCTGGATTAAACGTAAGTATTTTCACCTCCAACACAAGATTAATGTTGGAAATGAGGCTTGAACCAAATGAAGTTTATCTTGAATTCCAACTTCTTATGTTCCTTTTTATGTGATGAAACACAAGAATGGTGTTTTGGAGTGAAAATCTTGATTAAGAATGGAAGGGTTTTTGGAAAGGATTTTTAGAAAAAATCGGTATGAGATCTGATCATGCAGATGACTGTTTTTAGAAAATTCACGTCTGATATTTCTAGAGATGCATCTTCAAAAAAGCCTGACATGCAAATGTGGCAGATTATCAAATTCCCGTTTCAAAACTCTAGATATACATTTTTGGAATCTTCAATAAGATGCTCAACCAATAATATATTGAATTGATTGATCCGTAAATACATTTTCGAAACAAAATTTGGTTATGCAATAAGGTGACATTGACTTTTTGAGTTATTGAGTTACGCAAGGTGCGTCTGAAAATATATCTTCGAAAATTAAGAATTATTTTTCAGATTTTCATAGAATTCTTTTCCATCTTATAGGGTATGATAAGAAATTCCAAAAAATTTATTTGAGAAATATAATTGTTTGGATGTGTATTGTCTAGTTCAGCGTGATGTTCTAATATTCTAGAAGTCATTAATTTGATGCCCACTATTGTGTCTTTTATATTCTTACTTTTATCAATTTTTTGTTTTCTTATATAATTTTGTTTTCAAATTTGATAAATATATATTTTAATAAAAAATAATAATAATAAATTGATATAGCTATTTTTTTTGTTTTTATTTGAAAAAATTACGTGTAATTTTAATTTTAATATCTTATCTCTTTTTTATTTGATCATAATTTTTTTTTACTATTGTTTAAACGTGAATAAAAATAAATATTTTTAATGAATTATGTCAAATTAAGTTTTTAAAATAATATTTGTTTTAATATTTGTTTTTTAATATATTTCTTAAATTATATAAATATAATAAATACTAATTATTTTTATCATACAACTCATGAAGTACATAAAATTAGTAAATGTAATCCATGCTATTAAGATGATAAAAAGTGACATGATAATTTTTATTTTTAATTAAAAATTAAATTAATAAATTAATATTTTTTTAAAAATTATTAATTAATTTTATATTATTTAGAGACTTAATTAAAAAATAATAATTTAAGAAATTCATTGATGATTTCTTTTATTTAAAATTAAAATTTAAGACAAATTTTATTAATTTATATATTTTTACTTTTGAAAATATGTATTTTAAATTTTATCTTAGGCTTTCAAATTTGTTGAACATACCCTATCTTCATGTCCTATTAGAGTTATCAGAGTCAATATTTTTAAATTAAAATAGTTTATTTCTCTCAAATCATAATATATCCTGAATTCTAACAAATATTTAAAATAATAGTTTAAAATAATTTTTGAATTTTTTTATATATTTAATATATTACAAATAATTAAATATAAACTAAATATCAATATATTAATTAAATAACTAATATTTTAAATTATTAAAATTGAAATTTTATATTATCAACTAGACGGATTTATGATGGATATTAATATTCTTGTTATCTGTCTCATATTCATATTTTGAAATTCAAAAAAACAGAAAAACTCAAATCAAAACTCAAATCCAATCAAAACGAATTTTTCATTTTAAAGTTTAAGGTGAGATTATGTGGGTACTCATATATAGATTTTGGTTTATGTCTATGTCTAGTCTAATTGCACACTCTTATCATCTGTCTCGCTTACTTATACTTACTTTGTTTGAAAACTATAATACACTTCAGTGCAATGTGTAGGAACTTTTTTTCTTCCCCAAAGAAACCAACACAGATATTTCTTTACAATAAAGAAACCAACACAAATAAGAAACCCCATTAATTGTCCTTAATTTTCCAACAATATCTTCACAAAAAAATGTCTTCAAATAATGGGATAAATTTATATGGAAAAAACCTTTTGGATATAAAGTGGATGTCCTCAAACTTAGAAACCTGGAAAGGGTTAATGTCAAATTAGTCTTTGCCTTCATGATTTGCTTCAAGAATTAATTTACCTAAAAAAAAGGACCAAAAGAAAGGATAACCGACCATAAATGTACCATTGTTATTGACTTATTGTTATGAAACACACGACTGTCTTGGTTTTGGTTTAAATAAATATTTATGTACTGCTAGCTTTGGTTGAAAAGACTGTGGATAGATAAGGATAAACAGTATGAAAAAATTCAAGTAGAATGCAATGACACTTTTGAATAAAATGGTACTTTCAACAACAAGTTGCATGTGTATTTTCTATTCTCGCAATATTCCACTAACTTTGCTTGGTCTTTTAGGAGTTGCATGTGGGATGGGTCATTTGGCACCTCCCCTGCCTCAAGCTTTATCTTGGACAAATCTGACATTGTGGTGTGGGGGTGTTAGCTTGAAGTGCTTTCAATCTAGATTTCTTTTTGTTAAAAAAGTACTTGTCTCTATCAATGAATTTGTATTGTTATGAACTTATGGCATGTTTGTTTATCTTTAAAAAATATATTTTTTTTATATTTATAAAAATAATTTTGGGAATTTTTTTTAAATATTAAGAAATTTTTTATATTCATTTTTATAAATTGAAAAGCTAATTTTTACCTCCTAAAATATAATTATATATTGTTAAAAATTAAAGATATGCGAAATCACAATTTTTTTTTATAAAATAATATCTTAAAAATTGTTTTTATAAAAATTTATATAAAATAATTTTAAATTTAAATGTTTTTTTTTTGAAATTCTAAAATAAAGCATTTATAATAAAAATATAAATATCAAAAATAATATCTTAAGAATAATTTCAAAACCATTAAAAAAACTAAATCAGACTCTTAACTATTGTTATTCTTTGGATGGAGATAATTTATCTTATGATATTAGAAAGTTAGAATATTTTTTATTATTAAAAATGACGTTAATTTAAGAATGATTTTATTAAATAGGATAAGTTTAATTAATTTTATTTATTTATTTTAAACTATCAAAATTTATTTATTTCTTACTTATATTTGAAATCAAATGATATATCACGTTTTTTATATTATAAAAAAAGGATGTATACCTTACGGTCACTATTTTATTTTATATTTTAAACTATCAATTTATTTGTTTGTTACTTATATTTGAGACCAAATGATATTTGATATTTTATTTTATATAAATTCAATTTTAATTTAAGGTGTTAAGTTTGTACTCATTTATGCTTAAGCTAGTGATGTAATGGTCTGACGTAAATCGTGTAATAATGTAATGATTATCAGGGCCGTCTTTGTCTTGAGAGCGTGCAAGGTGGACTACCGCACAAGGTCTCAAAATTTTTATGATTAAATCATACTCCCTCCGTCCCACAATGAGTGACCCAGCACACCATTTCACACAGATTAAGAAAAGTAGTTAAAAGTAAGAGAGAGAATAATATTTTTACTATACTACCCTTATTATGTATTGGGAGTGATGGAAGTTTTATTAATTAAAAGGTAAAATTGGAAAAAAATGTATTGGAAATTGAAATGGGTCATTCATTTTGGGACATCATTTTATTCCAAATGGATCACTCATTATGGGACGGAGGGAGTAACTAAATAGGATCTCATAAATCTTTGTCACGATTAAAATAAGGGTAAATAGGACCTCTAATTATTTTGTCATGGTTGAACCATAACTAATCTACACATGGCCTCTAAAAAATTGAGACAACGTTGATGGTTATACATTTTTTGAAACATTTTTCTTCAAGTGGCTGCGATGGTGATGAAGATGATGAATTCTTATATGATGGACATTATCAAAGAAATCTCGTAGAGAGGGTGGATTTGCAATCACTCTAACATTCAAATCTTGTGGAGGGGTGTATTTGCAATCACTAAACATTCAAGTCAGTAAAAATTGGGAATGTGAGATTTAGTGTATTATAATAGTGGATACTTGAATCTAAACCATTCTTAAATTTTATAGTTACAATTTATCGTTAAAAGACCTTGGAACCTATTTGCAGCACAAAAGTGTAAATATTAATTTTCATCGTTTTCATAAGGATTAATTGTATTTCAAAGATCGTTCAATAGTTTATATGATTTTAAATCTAATTTATTAAATGATTGATTGTTTGTAAATATTTACAATGTAAAGTAGTAGAAAATAAAATAAAATTTTCGGTGGTTTAACAAAAAAAATTTCAATGGGGGTTAGATTTCATTCATTTATTCTCAAGTAGTATCATTGATTAGTAATATACAATTCTAATCAGTTATTAATAATATCGCTCAAAACTCTCATTGCAACTCACGTTTGAGTCATGACATGAGATCAACCGTATTATCTAATAGACCGTCTTTTAAATTATTAACCAATACGTCAGCATTAAGTTTCAAAAGTTAATATGGATACATAGGCTAAATTAATCTATGTCTAGATTTTAACATCTAATATATTAAAGACTTTGATCTAGTAATGACCAGTAACTTATGAATATCAAGTCATTGCATAAAAATATATTTTAGGTAGCTAATCCAAAATTATTGTTACTTTTTACACATAACAAGACAACTAATAATTATTGTTACTTTTTAAACAATGATTTTTTTTTTTTTGCAGATAATATTCTTAACTTTTTAGTAATTCATTTTTTTTCTCTCTCTCTCAATAATAAATGACTAGGAGTAATTTTGACAAAACTACTATCATGACTACTTTGAACTTTGAATGACCCTTAAAAAGAATACATTTTTTCTAAAGAGTGACACTTAAAAATGAACGGAGGAAGTACAACATAAGAATAACTAGCGGGATACCCGTGCGTTCGCACGGATACGGGTGTGGTACACTCATTTGTTTGAAATGATTTATTTTGTATAGAAAATAAAATAGGATAGTTAAATAAAAATTATATGAAAAAACAAATATGAAGATATGAAGGAAGATTGACACGCGCATTTGTTCTCAAAATATAATTAAAATAAAATAAACTTTTTTAAAAGAGATAATAAATCGATGACTATAATTCTTTCAATGTATAAAATATTTGAATCAATAATATATATATATATATATATATATATATATATATATATATATATATATATATATGACATATCATATGAGAATGATATTTTTACGTGAGAATGAATCTAAACCATTAGATTTTAAAATAAATGGTGGAAATTATGTGTCATTCTTTTTATTTTCTCTCCTACATCACTTATGTTTTACAATCATTTCATATATGGCTTTTCTGCAAACACCTTGCAATGACAACTTCAACGATAAAAGATTGTTCTACAATCATATTTCGTAGAAAATAAAAACAAATTAAAAAGCAATACCTGATCTATAGACTGAGTTTAAAATCTAACATTGCAGTGTAAATTAAATAAGCAAAGATCTGTAGAAAAGGAAAAAGGTGGGTACCGTAAAACCCTAATTTCTTCTTTAGTTGGCTACATGAGATAACCCAATGACATACTCATAACAAACCACAAATATATCACTCAAATCATCGACGATGGCTTCACGAAACTTCAAACCTAAAACCAAAATAATTAAATTGAATTGTAACGATGAAGAATTATAAGAGAGGCATCAGAAGAAGAAGAAGACATGGGAAAATGAAACAATCTTGGAATAATGGGTGAGGAATTATTGGTTGGTTATATATCTAAGAGTAATGATAAAATTGTTTTGGAATGTGGAAGATGGAGGTATAAGTGTAGGTGAAAAAAGTAACCCTTGTGATCTCACGGAACCGTTTTTGATGGAATATTTGGGAAATAAATGGGGAGATTTGTTAGGAAAGCCATGTGACTTATTTAGGCAGCAGAAAAGGGACGCCACTTAATAAGGGATAAAAAAAATAGATATTTTTTTATATTATAGATTACATAGAATATCTTTAAATTTTTTTTTATATTTATAAAAATAAGTTTGGAATTTTTTTTTTAAATATTAAGGAATTTTTTATATTCGTTTTTATAAATTAAAAAACTAATTTTTACCTCCTAAATATAATTATATATTATTAAAAATTAAAACAGATGCGAAATCACAGATTTTTTATAAAATAATATCTTAAAAATTGTTTTTATAAAAACTTATATAAAATAATTTTGAATTTAAATGTTTTTTTGAAATTCTAAAATAAATAATTTATAATAAAAATATAAATATCAAAAATAATATTTTAAGAATAATTTCAAAACCATTTAAAAAATTAAATCAAACGGACTCTTAACTATTGTTATTCTCTGGATGGAGATAATTTATCTTATGATATTAAAAAGTTAGAATATTTTTTATTATTAAAAATGACGTTAATTTAAGAATGATTTTATTAAATAGGATAAGTTTAATTAATTTTTTTTATTTATTTTAAACTATCAAAATTTATTTGTTTGTTACTTATATTTGAAATCAAATGAAATATCACGTTTTTATATTATAAAAAAAAGTATGTATACCATACTGTCACTATTTTATTTTATATTTTAAACTACAGAAATGCTAGTATTACACCCATTTTTACATTCACACCGTATTTATATACAGTAATACATACTTTTTAGTTTTTTATAATTTTTTTCTTTCTTTTGGTTTGTGTGTCAGAGTTGAAATGATTCGAAAAAAGTGACGGTGTATATACTGTGTAATGAAAATTGAATGTAAGCATAGCATATCTGCTTAAACTATCAATTTATTTGTTTGTTACTTATATTTGAGACCAAATGATATTTGATATTCTATTTTATATAAATTCAATCTTAATTCAAGTTGTTAAGTTTGTACTCATTTATGCTTATGCTAGTGATGTTATGGTCTGACGTAAATCGTGTAATAATGTAATCGTTATACATTTTTTAAAACATTTTTCTTCAAGTGGCTGCGATGGTGATGAAGATGATGAATTCTTATATGATGGACATTATCAAAGAAATCTTGTGGAGGGGTGTATTTGCAATCACTAAACATTTAAGTATTCTAATATTTTGCATTTCACTTAAACAATATCACAAGATACATCATCAGTCATGGATCACTAAGGTTTTTCTTCTGGTTGTAACATGGTTGGACTACAAAAAATATTAGTTTTTCTTTGGATTCAAAAAGCATAAAGATAAGATATCAATTTTTTTTTGTGTATCATTTTATTTTTCAAAAAAGTATCTTTTATTTTCTTTCGACTTTAAAACACTTTATTTTTGATGAATTTCATGTATTTGTATGCATTTCATGAGGCGTAGCTTGAATCACAAGTTAAAGCTATTAAATTTGTATTTCCAGTCATTTGATTCGAATCATGTGTAATACATGACTCGAATCATAAGCTATGTGAAAAATGGGATATACCTTTGTAGTATTTTATTTGAATCACAAATTAAACACGATTCGAATCTCAACATCTTGTGATCTAAATCAAGTGTAAATTGATTTGAATCTTAGTGTGTATATACCCATCACCATGATTTTTTTCTGCTTTACTAAAACAACATATTGATTATGAATTCATGTCGAATTCATTCTTTTTTTGTTGCATCTTATTCTTGTGAAATTTGTTGCTGTGTTTGAGTGGATTAGAGAGGGGGAGTTGATTAATCTTGATGTGTTGTTCATATCTTGATAACAATCAAAGCCAAGACCCGTTCATCTAGAAACTTGAGAGAACCTTGTGTGTGTGTTCTTCATTTACATTCATCTAAAACCTTTGACTAACACCTTGTGTCTTTAGAGTGTTAGTGAGATATTCCGATATTACTCAACATCTTTATCCTTAGTCTTGTTCCATTGTTGAGGACCTTCATCTTTAAAAATTGAGTGTTGAGGGAAATTAGTGGTACATTAGAATATTTAATGTTTTTGTGTGAAGTTAGTTGTTTGTAACAGGTGCATGTATCGTTTCTTTAATGTCGTTTGGTGTTATTAATCAAGAATATAGTTTTCATGATACTCCAAGGAAGACCTTGGCGAGATCTAGTATCAACTGTCCGTAAGGCGGGGATAGAAGTTGTTCATCTTGGGTGGAGTTAGAGAAATATTAATTATAGACAAAGTTGATAGTTGTCCAATCAATGCTTAGCTATGGCAATCACTCAGACAAGAGACCAGTGAGATCAGGTGGATTGCCACATACGAATACTTAGAGCAAAATTATTGTGGATAGCGAGGTTATTAGATCATAATCTTTTTGAGATCTTGTTTTTGTTAGATGTTTAGTATATCTGTATCAACAAAGGGAATTACCATTTGATAGTTCGTTCTAATCGAAATGCTTGTAATTGAATTATCAAAATAGTGGAAGATCGTGATTATCCTCTGATGGTTTTCAACACCATTGAAGAGTGGAGTAGGCAATGCGATGAAGAATGTCGAACCACTATATATTTCTGTGTATCTTTTCTTCTTCCGTAACCTCTTTTAATTTTCTATTGTTCATCATTTTGCCATTGCATTAGTACATCATTGCATTGATTATAAGCCACATATGTTAGACTTTGCTTATAAAGATTTAATGTATAAGCTTAAGTCTCTGGTGTATCAATCTTATTGAAATATCATGAATTCAAATGTGTCTTGATAGAACATATATACTAAGAGTTTTGAACATATTGTCGTTTGATGTTACCAAATAATCATTTATTTTACTTCTTTTATTATAACCTCTATTCTTTCAATTATTTTAATTTACCTTTTCAACATTGATAATGAAAGAAAATTTCATAAATTAATTTATAATTTTTTATATAAAATTAATTATATTTTTAAATATGTATAAATGAAAAAAAAAAGACTTATGCTAAAACAAGAACACTGTAATATTTTTTCAATTGCAAATTTTCCCACATGCTTGTATATTAAAATAAAATAAATTTTAATAAAATTTTATCACTTTTAAATAGAAATAAAATGTAATATATGAATGGTGTAAAATAATTTTATACTATCATCTAATAAAAAAAATCATCATTCAACCATATCATTACTCTAACTTAAAATATAAGCGTGATTTGGTAGAATAGACTACTCTTGTAAAATATTGTACATATCTTCAACTTTCTATCTTAAATAACTATTAATTTATCGTACGTTGTGACAAATATATTTTTAAAACTTTTATTAACTCTTCATATCATATTATTTTTAAAACCTCTTAAAAATATCAAACACAGTTTATAATATAGACGCATCCTTCAAAGTCATTTTTTCAAAAAAAAAAAATCCAAAAAGAGACTTTAAGATAGTCCAATTTTTTCTTTCAATTTTTTGAATTGTTCAGATCTATAAGCTAAGTCCATATTTTTCTCATTTTTTCAATTACCAAATAACCCACATTTTTGGAAATTTCTTAATACACCATATGCATTACTAACACACTTGGTGACAATATTAATAATATTCTCAATTTCAAAAATGCATCTCCACACATAGCTAAAATATACATAATTCATTTATTTTTAAAACACACCCCAAATTTATTATTAAATTTATTTTAAAAATATATTTTCAGAATGAAGATACATTTCTTAAACATATTGAAAATACATGTGGTTTGACTCATGGGCAACAACATGTCAATCAATGAAAATACACGCGTTTTATATGTCAATCTATGAACACATAAAAGTTAAATTAAAAAGTTATATTTAGAATATAAAGTATCTTATAGATATTGAATCGTTGGATGTGTTTTGACTTACCTTGTAACTAGAAAAAGAAATTGATATTGCAAAACTTATTACCTGTAACTTTTTGAGCTACGTCTTATATATATATATATATATATATATATATATATATATATATATATATATATATATATATATATATATATATATATATATATATATATATATATATATATATATATATATATATAGGGGACGACTCAAGTGAGAACACTTGGTTATTATGAGAAATGAGAACAATGAATCACGACCATTAAATTTTGATTTTGTTGATTTTAATGGACTGGATTGGTTTCTCTTTCTATGATTCTTAGTATTTATTTTAAATCAACATAGAAAGAGAAACCAATCCAGTCCATTAAAATCAACAAAATCAAAATTTAATGGTCGTGATTCATTGTTCTCATTTCTCATAATAACCAAGTGTTCTCACTTGAGTCGTCCCCATATATATATATATATATATATATATATATATATATATATATATATATATATATATATATATATATATATATATATATATATATATATATATATATATATATATATATATATATATATAATTTCGGTATTTTTAGCTGATTCTATAAATGCATTTTCGAAACTTTCGAAATGTATTTTTAAAATAAATTTAGAAAATTGAAGTGTAGCTTAAAATGAATGAATTGTATGTGTGAAATATGTCCATAGATGTATTTCTAAAAATTAAAAGATAATTTTAAATTTCATAATATTTTTTTCCACTTTATGGAATGAGATAAGAAATTTCCTATTTTTTTCTTGTGTAAGAGCAGCATTGAACATTATGTGACAATAGAGAATCCTTTCCCTCAATAATCCAATAACTAGAAGTTAGATGGAAATTTCAATACGATTATGTAACTTGACATATACGGCTGATTTGTTTTGACTTTTTTAAAAATAATTTTTATAGTGTTATATATTCTGGTGTAAACAAAAATTTACAATTTTTTTTATAAAAGTTTTAAATAACATTTTGGTTTGAATAATTATTATAAAAATGTTATTTTGAATTTTTAATTATTTTATTACAAGTTTTTTATATTAAAATTTCCAAAAATCCCTTAATTTTAAAATTATTTCAAATATTTTTTTTATAAAAATTATTTTTGAGATATAATTTTTTAAAAAAATTACAATTTCGATTATATTATAATCTTCAATAATGTATAGTTATGTTATAGAATATCCAAATTAATCTTTCAATTTTTAAAAAAATAAATATAAAAAATCTATAATATTTTAAAAACATTTTTATAAAAATTATTGTTTTTAAATTAAAACAAACTAACTCATAATATTTTACTTCCACCCCCACTTTATACATAATTTCCTTTTAATCATTATCATAAATAAAAATTTATGTTTTTAAATTTATAATATATGTGATCTAATTTAATTAGTAAATAATGAAACAATTTAACCCGTTTTACTTTCCTCCCATAATTTGTAATTTTGGAGTATTTCTTTTAAATATACAATCACCGTTGAGGTTTTGCTGCTTAAAAATCAGAAAAATATACATAATTTAATAAAGTTAATATTAATGGAATTTGAGTCAATCCTATAACTTTAATGGGATTTTTTTTAAATAACCATGTATTAAAAAAATTACGCAAACAACGGCGTTTTAGAGAAAATTACACAAATAATCATGTTTTAAAAATGATTAAAGTGAGTTGGTGCCTCCACTGAACTTTTTAGAGGAAGAGCCATCTGAGATGGCACCTATGTGCATCTATTTTGCACTAAGCCATCTCAGATGGCGCCGAAGTGCATTCTATGGCATTTTTAAATATTTTTTTATAAAAATAAATGACAATTCTTTGGAGAAATGAGACTTCGATTTTCACTGATACGAAACGATTACATCATAGGGGAAAAAGTTACATAAAATTTACGGGTCGCCTTGATTTTGATAAAGACTAGAGCGTTATTGCCTACGTCGTTGTTGCATTGTAGGACCTTGTTGTTCTAGTTGGGTCTAGGGTTTCTTGAAGTCAATGTGTTCATCATCTATGTAATATGTCAGATCAAAATTTGCCAAAGTCCCGCTTTCAAACAATCGTTGACCCATGTTGTCAAAGTTAGGCCGCATCGGTGGGGGTGGGGTCCATGCAAATGTTGACATGGGCGGAGATGAACCGTCATCAGACATATTCCACAACCCGTGCATGCAGTCAAATGCAACTTTAAAAGAGAAAGACAGCTTTCGTTCAAAGGATGAATGCATTTGAGCTATAAAAAAGTTCCACATGTTAAACTCTGTGGATTTTAAAGTGGATCGAACAAATGCAAAATGGTACAAAATCAAATGTACCAATTCTAACTGTATGTTCAAGCTTACAAATTCATACAGGATAATAAGTGATTCATGGGTGATAGGCTCTATTTCTCAACCCCACACTTGCATCAACTCTACTAGCTCGCAAGATCATCGTAAACTAAATTTTGATCTTATATGTCAATAAATCTTACCTCTCATCAACAATGATCCATCGTTGAAGGTGAGAACAATAATTTTCCACATCACTAAAGTCTACAATTATACGCCCTCATACACGAAAGCATGGTTAGCAAAAACCAAGGCGATTGAACAAGTATACGGTAACTGGGAGGAATCATACAAAGAGTTACCCCGCTACCTACATGCACTTTGCACATACGTGCCTGGTACTTTTTTGTGTGATGGAAACATTGCCAGCGTATGCCCCAGATGGTACTCTTGTTAGCAGAAATGGAATATTCCATCGTTTGTTCTGGGCATTCCAACCATGCATCAGAGGGTTTGAAGTCTGCAAACCTATTATTCAAATAGATGAAACGTGGTTGTACGGGAAATACAAAGACACCCTACTGATGGCAGTTGCACAAGATGGCTACAGTAATGTCGTCCCAATTGCCTTCGCTCTAGTCGAGGGAGAGACATGTGTGGTTGGAGTTTCTTTCGCAAAAGCCTCAGAACACACGTGGTTTCGCAACCTGGTCTTTGTTTAATCTCTGATAGGCATGCTTCTACTATGAGTGCATACAATAACCCGACTAATGGTTGACATGAACCCCCTTTTACGCATGTCTTCTGCATTAGACTAAAAAAACAAAACACATACAGAGGATAAAAAACGTCAACAACACGACAAAATATCTAAAAAATTACAAGCACCAAAATAATGTCATCAGAACCGTGCATCATCATCATTACGTCTCTGTTTCTTTCAACTTCCTCCAACCAAGTGCGAGACGTTCCAATTCCAAGTGAGCTGGCGGTTCAACTCTATGTTAAGACGCTCCATGGAATGGATGTGCCCAAATTTCATTTTTATCGCCGATTTCAGGGGAGAGAAGAATACATAGTCACATCTTGTGAAAATCTCAGAGCCCATTATGAAAAAAAGAGCCCATTATGAAGAAAAAAAAAAGGGAGAAAATCAACATATTTTAGGATGGCTTCGTTGTTTGCACAAATAGGTGAAAGGTGGGATGCAGTGTTACGATCTGAACAATTGTGGAGTGAATGTCGCACAAGATTTATCAAGGCAGAAGGTACCAAAGCCAACACACATATGGTTACAAGGTTTGACCGACATAACTAGAAGTTCACGGTCAAAGAGACAATCGACCATAACGAAGGGCTACCAAGACAAGAGTATAGGGTTCTACTAGAAGAACGTTGGTGCAATTGCAGAAAGTTTCTAGCATTTTGTATGCCTTGCTCCCATGTCATTGCAACATGTGTCTATTCTCACATAGATGCATTAGTACTTCTATCTCCCATTTACATGTCCGAGACCTTGCTATACGTCTACAACAATGGCTTTGTAGTGGTAGCAAAAGAGAATTATTAGCATGTGTACGAGGGGGGAATTGTTTGGCACAACGACCAAATGCAAAGAAATAAAAAGGGTCGTCTCCAAAGCAAGCGTATCATAACTGAAATGGACGAGCTTGACAAGCTAGAAAGAAAGTGTGGTTTATGCCGTCAAGTCGGACAAAATAAAAAATTGTCCCACACGTGCTAGTGACTCAACCAATTGAAATTTGTATGCACACTTCCTTTAAGATCTAAACATGATTTTTTTTCTTCATTAAGAACATTTGTTACAACACACACGCTTGCTAAAAATAAAATGACATAAGACTAAAAAAACAAAACACATACAGAGGATAAAAAACGTCAACAACACGACAAAATATCTAAAAAATTACAAGCACCAAAATAATGTCATCAGAACCGTGCATCATCATCATTACGTCTCTGTTTCTTTCAACTTCCTCCAACCAAGTGCGAGACGTTCCAATTCCAAGTGAGCTGGCGGTTCAACTCTATGTTAAGACGCTCCATGGAATGGATGTGCCCAAATTTCATTTTTATCGCCGATTTCAGGGGAGAGAAGAATACATAGTCACATCTTGTGAAAATCTCAGAGCCCATTATGAAAAAAAGAGCCCATTATGAAGAAAAAAAAAAGGGAGAAAATCAACATATTTTAGGATGGCTTCGTTGTTTGCACAAATAGGTGAAAGGTGGGATGCAGTGTTACGATCTGAACAATTGTGGAGTGAATGTCGCACAAGATTTATCAAGGCAGAAGGTACCAAAGCCAACACACATATGGTTACAAGGTTTGACCGACATAACTAGAAGTTCACGGTCAAAGAGACAATCGACCATAACGAAGGGCTACCAAGACAAGAGTATAGGGTTCTACTAGAAGAACGTTGGTGCAATTGCAGAAAGTTTCTAGCATTTTGTATGCCTTGCTCCCATGTCATTGCAACATGTGTCTATTCTCACATAGATGCATTAGTACTTCTATCTCCCATTTACATGTCCGAGACCTTGCTATACGTCTACAACAATGGCTTTGTAGTGGTAGCAAAAGAGAATTATTAGCATGTGTACGAGGGGGGGAATTGTTTGGCACAACGACCAAATGCAAAGAAATAAAAAGGGTCGTCTCCAAAGCAAGCGTATCATAACTGAAATGGACGAGCTTGACAAGCTAGAAAGAAAGTGTGGTTTATGCCGTCAAGTCGGACAAAATAAAAAATTGTCCCACACGTGCTAGTGACTCAACCAATTGAAATTTGTATGCACACTTCCTTTAAGATCTAAACATGATTTTTTTTCTTCATTAAGAACATTTGTTACAACACACACGCTTGCTAAAAATAAAATGACATAAGACTAAAAAAACAAAACACATACAGAGGATAAAAAACGTCAACAACACGACAAAATATCTAAAAAATTACAAGCACCAAAATAATGTCATCAGAACCGTGCATCATCATCATTACGTCTCTGTTTCTTTCAACTTCCTCCAACCAAGTGCGAGACGTTCCAATTCCAAGTGAGCTGGCGGTTCAACTCTATGTTAAGACGCTCCATGGAATGGATGTGCCCAAATTTCATTTTTATCGCCGATTTCAGGGGAGAGAAGAATACATAGTCACATCTTGTGAAAATCTCAGAGCCCATTATGAAAAAAAGAGCCCATTATGAAGAAAAAAAAAAGGGAGAAAATGTGAAGGTATAGTGTGAAGAATGGTGGAGAAAGGGGTATTATTTATTGAAAACACATATACAAGGAGGACCCATATGTGATGACTCCTCCTCCTAGAAAGGTAGTGGAGGCACCATTTGACATGACTTATTTGTATTGCAGAAGCCATGTCAGGTGGCGCCTAAGGCAAAAATTCCCAGAATAAGCCATTTCAAATGGCGCCTCCTTGTTAGAAATTTCAAAAACATGATTATTTACGTAATTTTCTTCGAAACGTGGTTATTTACGTAATTTTTTTAATATATTATATAAAAAAAATCTTTAATAGAGGTTTTACATTTATTACTACGTCAGAAAATAAAACCGCTCTTTTGTGTATAAAGCAATCTTTAAAAAAATTGTAAACAATTTATTCAAGTTTAAATAAAAGTTACTAACATAAAAAAAAAAAAAAAACTTTGATAGACATTTATAAAGTTACAATTATTCTTATTTGACTATATTGGCAATTTGGCATGAGTGCAGACATTCTTCTGTCTTGATAAGTGTGGCATGTCATTCACATTGTCGGGCTTGTGTGGTGTATAAATATGCAAATGTATTATTTTCACCACACCACTTCTTCAATACGATTGCTCTAATTTCTCTTGGGGTTTTGATTTTACTCTCTTTGATTTCTATTGATTACACAAATTGATTTAGTAATTGTGCATATACTGTTGTGTTTGTTAAGAAAACATGTTGTCTAGGAAGGCTAGTGAGGATTCTCATGGGCAAGACTCTAGTTACTTTTTAGGATGGCAAGAGTATGAGAAGAATCCATATCATCCCATTCATAATCCTAGTGGAATCATTCAGATGGGACTTGCGGAAAATCAGGTTTGTTATTTTCTTTTTTGATTTTTGGAGATTAAAAATCAAATATATTTTAAGAGTGTAATGGTAGTGTACTGTCAGTGTAAATCAATATTACATATACAACCAATCAAAATTCTAATATATGTCATGTCATTTCAGTATTTTAAAAATAAAATTATATTTTAATTGAATACATGGTGGTGATTGGTTGACAGTGTAAAATCAGTGTATTACCTTTTTTTCTCATATTTTAATTATATATATTTTTTAATTTACCTTTTAAAAAAATAAAAATAAAAAATAAAATTCTATATTATATAAACTATAAAATTTGATATTTTATTAAAGCAAATTATATATATATATATATATATATATATATATATATATATATATATATATATATATATATATATATATATATATACACGTATCATATGAGAATGACATTTTTATATGAAAATATGAGAATGAATCTGAACCATTAGATTTTAAAATAAATTCTACAAATTGTATCAATATATTTTTTTTCTTTCTTTCATTATTAAAATAAATGATGGAGGAGAGAGAAAAAAATATTGACACATAATCTACACCATTTATTTTAAAATCTAATGGTTCAGATTTATTCTCATGTTCTCACGTAAAAATGACATTCTCATAAAGAAATTTGATAAAAAGTAAGAGTAAAAAAGGAACAAGAATTTATATATATTAATATGTTTTTCTTATATATATTTCTTTGAAAAGCATAAGTTATTTTTTGAATTTGCAGCTTTCATTTGACGTAGTTGAATCATGGCTTGAAAGAAATTCTGATTCAATGGAGATGAAACAAGATGGAACATCTATATTTAGAGAACTTGCTCTATTTCAGGATTATCATGGCTTACCTGCTTTCAAAAATGTAAGACATATATGTACTTAACAATAAACACACACATTTTTCTAGTTGCATGTATGTGTTGTCATTTTACTTACTTGAACACACATGAATAATTAAAAAAATTTGTAGTTATGTTACTTGGCATGAGTTGCATGCATGCAAAACAGATTCTTATATAAATCCTTAAGCTTTATTTTTTAAATATTTAATTTGATATTACGGAAATACTAGTTTATGTGTTTTTTTAATTAATATTTTGGTTTAATAGTTTAATGATCAGAATTTCATTTTTAAAGATAAATGGAATGTTAATTCAAATTAACCCTTTTATAATCAGAGATATTTGCATTGTTAATAAAAGAGTTGACTTACCAAGACCCTTATGTTCTTTTTTATTGTGTTATTGTATATATTTTATTATACTAATTTTTATATATTTTTTTAATAAGAATATATATATATATAAATTAATATAATAAAATATAAGAAAATTGTATATTTTGTATTATTGTTAAATAATTTTATTAACAATTATATAAAAATATATATTAAAAAAGTTATATATTTTGTATAATTATTAATAAAATTATTTAACAAACCATTAAAAGATAATGTATATATGGCTGAAAAGGTTACACACTATAGTACACATTAATGTAGTTCCTTCTTTTTATGTTGTAGGAATTGGTGGAGTTTATGGCGAAAATAAGAGGAAATGGAATTAAATTTGATTCCAAGAATCTTGTCCTCACAGCTGGAGCAACTTCTGCAAACGAGATTCTCATGTTTTGTCTTGCTAATAAGGGAGAAGCTTTCATTCTTCCAACACCTTATTATCCAGGGTATTAATTTAACTAATTATATATCCTTAATAATGTTTTAACATAATTTAACTAATTATAACTATCTAATCCTTACAATTTTTACTTCAATTTTTTTCAGGTTCGATAGAGATCTTAAATGGCGCACTGAAGTTGAAATTGTTCCAATGAATTGTTCGAGTTCAAATGATTTCAGAATCACTTCGTCTACTTTAGAACAAGCCTTTCAACAAGCGAAAAACTTGAACCTCAAGGTCAAGGGTGTACTAGTAACTAACCCTTCAAACCCACTAGGCACCACCATGACCAAAAATGAACTTAACCTTCTACTTAACTTTGCGATAGATAAAAATATCCACATAATAAGCGACGAAATCTACTCGGGTACTGTCTTCGATTCACCCAAATTCGTAAGCATCATGGAAGTTATAAATGAAAGAAGCTTACAAAATGATGAAATTTCGAAGCGTGTTCATGTTGTTTATAGTTTGTCCAAAGATTTAGGTGTACCTGGTTTTCGTGTAGGAATGATATATTCAAGTAACGAAAAGGTTGTATCTACGGCTACCAAAATGTCAAGTTTTGGACTTATTTCGTCACAAACTCAATATTTGCTAGCAAAATTACTCGGTGACAAGAAATTTACTTTTGATTATATGGAAGTGAACAAAACAAGGTTGAAGAAACAAAAGGAAATAATTGTTAGTGGTTTGAAAAACGCGGGAATTCAATGTCTAAAGAGCAATGCTGGATTGTTTTGTTGGGTTGATATGAAACATTTGTTGAGTTTTTCAACTTTTGAAGCGGAGAAAGAGCTTTGGAAAATGATTCTTTATCGAGTTGGTCTGAATATATCTCCTGGATCTTCTTGTCATTGCTCTGAACCGGGATGGTTTAGGATTTGCTTTGCGAATATGTCTCAAGAAACCTTAAAAGTGGCTATGAGAAGGATTAAGGTTTTTATAGATTCGACTTCAACAATGAATTCTATTAAACAACCATTTGTTAATAATGTCAATTATTACACTATTAGGAGAAAAATAACTAATCAGGTTTTTCAATTATCATTATAAGAACGATTAGAATCTGATAAATAGTTCTCATCTGGAAATTAAAAAATAGTATATTTGTAGAGATTAAAAACATATGAATTATGTATTATATGCTCTTAGTTTTGAGTGTGTATTAGAAGAAAAATGTGTAGAGAGAAAAAACTACTTTCACATGTATATGTACATTAATGTATTTTAATTTTATTGTATTACATGTATGATGTATCTAATGTACATAGAAAGCAAATAAAACGTTGTCTTTGTCAATTCCAAACTTGCTTCTAAATTATGTATACTTAAGTGTTTTGTTGGAGATTTTGAATTTTGTGACCAATACCTTAAAAACCTTTATGGGTAAGACATAGAACAAAAACTTTTAAAATGACCTTTATGTGTCAATTATTATAACAAAAAATGATTTGCAACACTATTTCAGATTTGTGATGGTTTTGATGGTTGAATAATGAATATAGTGTGAGTCTACAATGTTTCCCCTCATTTTTTGTTATAATAATTGACACATAAAGGTTGAGGGGAAATATTGTAGACTCACACTTGAAGGAGAGTGTTAAAATAATAATACAAGTGTGAGTAAGTGAGATACGATAAAATGATCGCTTCACTTGTATCGAAATGCCCAAGAAGTGATGTTCCATTGCAAGGAGTCAACAGCGGTACAAGTGTGAGGGGGAGTATTGTGGACTCACACTTGAGAGAGAGTGTTATAATAATAATACAAGTGTGAGTAAGTGGAGTTCTCGCCTATGACCTTAAGGTTTTAGGTGGATAAGTGGTGTGTCTCTCACAAAAGTGTGTCCTCAGTGTAAAATGCTCCCTCGCTGTGATCTCCCCGAGTAGCCTCCAACAAAAACTACGTCTATCTATAAGATGATAATACACAAGGAATGTAATATCCCAACCAGAGAGAAATTATTGCATGGAAACGACCATAAATCCATATCCTTAGGAACAACCAATAAAAAGCCGAAAAAAATTAATTTATCTTAATTTTAATTTCTTTTTTATTTGGATACATGTGTTGGGGTGGTTGTGATTATGAAGGAGACAGAAAAATTAATATTTGTTTTTTAATTAATTAAAATTTTGTAAATGATTGTATGTATAAGAATTTCTTATGTTTGTGTCTACCTAAAATTTTTTCCTCAACCATATAGTGTCTAGAATTATCATCGTCGATCGGAATATTAAAACATTTAAGGTATTTTTTATTTAAAGCCAAATTTTTAATTACATGAATCACATTTAATGGATTAATAAAATAATCCAACATTAACAGTATGAAGCCAGGTGAATCAATGGTTGGAAATGGAGATTATGATGGAGACCAAATGTTTGAAGCATTACACTCATTTTACAAAGGCATGCAAGAAAGGACGAAGAGGAAAAAAGTGAGTCTTATGTGGTTGCCAACTGTGTGGTGTTTTTGGAATCTGAGGAATATAATAATATTAATGATGAATTTTTTGTATTAGATGATATCATAACAAACATTAAATTAGTATCATGACTTTGACATGTTATAGGAATCAAATGTAGAGGTTTTGAAAATTTATATGATTTGACTAGAAGTCCAGAGGGATTAATGAATTTTGAATGATTTCCTTAATAAGGGAAAGAATATATGTTGTACCTTAATTAATCTATTTGCTTATATGAAGCAACAAACTTGCATCTGTGCTGGAACTTTATGAATGAGGCTTGCAACTGGGCTCATATCCTTGCTGCCATAGTTAAGAGAAACAAAGGACTCATTACCTACTCTATTAAATCCTCCCTTTGGAGCAGTTTTAAGGACAAGTACACCACTGTCAAAGATAATTGTCAATGGATTATTGGAAAAGGAACTAAAGTCAATTTCTGGATGGACAACTGGTTGGGAGAATCACTTGTCCAGAAATATAATATCCCTGATATCTATCATAGTCATCTCTCCACTAAAGTTTGTGACTGGTTGGTTGATGGTGCATGGCTTATTCCTACAAAAATTCAATCTGCCTTCCCTAGTCTATTGCCGCTTATCACCAAGACTTTTCCTCAATTTGTGGATTCTGAAGACTCTCTTGTCTGAACCAGTACTGCTGATGGTATGCTCTCGATCAAAGTTGCCTATGATTTTATTTTGAAACATAAGGTGTCTACTTCACGGTCCTCCTTTCCTTGGGACTGTTGTATTCCTCCACCTTATTCTATGTTAGTTCGGAGATACTTACATAATAAACTTCCATCTGATGATAATTTGAAATCTCATGGCTGCTTCCTTCCATCAATGTGCTCGATTTGCATGAAGGCACCATAAACTGCTCACCATATTTTCTTTGAGTGCTCTTCTGGCAAATTGCTCTGAAACTGGTTATCCAGTAAGATTTATTGTCCTCCTTTGGCTTCGATTGAGGACTGTTTTTCTATTCTGAAGGCAAATTGGTCTCCTCAAGTAAAGCTCACTGTTACATCTTGCTTCACAACCATGTTTCATCAAATTTTGAAGACTAGGAATTTGGCTAGATTTGAAGATAAGTTAATCTCGTGGGAATGTCTCAAGCCGCCTATTGTGTCTCTAGTCAAGCTAACTGGCAGCAACATATCTAAAGTTTCAAACTCTGACATGAATAGTTTCCTTGTCCTTAAAGCTTTGGATATTGCTGTGAACTCTCGGCCTCCAAAAAGGTGTTTTGAAGTGTTTTGGTCCCCTCCCGGGATGGATAAAGTGTAACGTTGACGGCCTCGCAAAAGGTTCCCCTATGACAAGTTCTTGTGGCGGTATTTTCAGAAACGACAAAGTCGGTCATATGGGAAGCTTTTGTGCTAATCTCCATGAAGGAAATTCTGTTGCTGCGGAATTTTTGGCGGCTGTTAAGGCTATTGAAATAGCAAAGGAAAGAGGTTGGTCTAAATTGTGGATTGAAACTGACTGCTCTTTAGTGGTAAAGGCTTTTTTAAAACCGAATATTGTCCCTTGGTACATCAAGTCTCGTTGGCTATTTTGTTGTGCGCATACTCTTCAAATAGATTTTATGATTTCGCACACCTTTCGTGCAGCCAATTTTTGTGCTGATTTATTGGCTAATATAGGGTTTAAAACCAGGGCTTTCACTTGGTTTGATCGTTTATATCCAGATTT
Organism: Vicia villosa; assembly: GCF_029867415.1. Lineage (NCBI taxonomy): Eukaryota > Viridiplantae > Streptophyta > Magnoliopsida > Fabales > Fabaceae > Vicia > Vicia villosa. Next base: position 27,949,898 of record NC_081182.1, on the reverse strand, counting down.
ATTTAAGAATTTTTTGCTTGACATACAAGACATTTCTAGATTTAAACTTTGTAACTAATGGGCCTTGTTTTTTTTAAGTCCTTATAATCCTTTCTTTTTATTAATGAAATCTTATTTTGTTTTAAAAAAAATCTATTTGCTTATAGAAAAAAGAAAAAGAATGTTCCTTCTACAATCATATGTATTGTAGTATGATCCGTATGAATTGCTAAGAAACAACATATTTTTAGACAGTGTTGATTAAAAACGGTTTCAAACTTTGAGCAAAAATAAGGAGTTTTTAGACATGTTTCAAACATGTTTTTTCTTCTCATAGTTTCATGACATGTTTCTATTAATAGAGAGATCAAGTACTGGCTCCAATGAGAAACTTGAATCTAGGAGACAAATTATAATGAGCAAACATTCAGAAACTAAGGAGTTTCGGCCAAGGCCAAATCCGAAGATGTCAAGACACATGCCTCAACATCGGAAGTCATCACAAAAAAGGTACAACAATCCTCTTCATAAGCCTGTGCAATGTAATCATTGCAGAAGTTTTGGTCACTCAAGAACCTCATGTTATAAATTGATTGGATATCCCAAATGTGTGTTGCCCCGTCGAGGGAAACATGATAGTTTTAACATGAAGGAAAAGAAGGCCACTTCTCGTGGAACATATGTGAAAACTATGTTTTGCAACATGAGCTATACCAAGTATGAGAGAGAATCCATGTGTATGAAGGATGAAAGGTCCATTGGAAAGGGTGATACTGATACAGTGTCAGACAACCTTTTCAAGGTCGGCATTAGAAGCTATGCAAGAAAGAAACATGAGGATCTTCAAGCTATCTATCGTGGAGTTCAAAAAGAAGAGATCTATGGTTCAACCAGGTCTAAAGGGTTAATAAACTCTACAAATTTGGTCTTCAGTAACTTTGTCAAAGAAGAGAACACCCTTAAGACAACTGCAACCCCAGTTGCAGTGAATAATGCTGAAGAGTCTTCAGCATCTGAACCTGACATCAAAGATTCAAGTGCAAATGCTGAAGTTGAGGAAACTCAGTCGGTTGTCAAAAAACCAGCTTTAGGAATGGAAGATGATAACTCTCTAGAAGAAAGGATAGAAGATCTTAGTCAAGAAGTTTTCACCAAATTAAGGAAAAATTTGTCAAACATAAGCTATGTTACAAATTATGTGGATGAAGTTGTGACTGGTGAACTCAGGGTTAATGATCTGGAAGCTGAATTTAGTCAGCACGAGAGGGTTGAGGCTTGGAATCTGACTCCAGAACATGATAAGATGCATGTCATAAGCAATCAAGACTCTGCATCCAAGGATAAGGGAAGTCTTGTTGCAGTGGATAATTCTTCTGAAGAAGCACATGATTTTGGTGAGAACCAAGGTCTGATGGCATGGGATGTAATATTGACTGAACTGCAAGTCAGTCATGTACATAGAGAGAGTGAATCAAACAACATTCTCTACCTCGAAGAAAGTCCTGGAGATCCTAAAATTGTTCAGATCCTAAAACTCCTATTTGATCGGCTCTATGATCCTTTTTATTCTGGTTTACGATTTTATAAGGGTTAAATGCCCGAGACATTTTACTTTTTATTCTTTGGGTCTTAGGTTCCTATTCCTTTCCGACTTTGTCACTTTGTGGCTAAAAAGGGGGAGTAATTTAGTAGTAGTGTTTAGTTTTTTAGTTTTGGTTTAGTTTGCTTTTGGTTGGGTTAACTCCTTAGGTGTCTAGTTTTGGGTTAGAGTTATTTTTTTCTGGGTTGGGTAGTTAGTTTTTTTAACTGCGTGTCGTGTCAAGAGGGAGAAGTCCTTGTTGTTCTCTCTTCTATGTCCTTGTGTGTCGTATTGAGAGGGAGATGTTATCTCTTTCTGATGTGTGTGTGTGTTGGTAACTTTTGAGGGGGAGCTGATCTGAAAGTTCTATATTATGCTAACCCCTACTGCTTGGTTTTTTCGCTGCTGTATTTTTGATGATAGGTTTATTGGTTGTTTTAGCCAAAATGTGCCAAATGGAAAGATTGTTGTTTCTCTAAGGTTGGCATGCATTTTGTTAAAATAAACTCAACAGGATCATGTTGAAGAAATTGTAGTTTGCAGATTTCAACATGTCGAACAAGATGTCTCAGCATGTCTGGTTTGACATCTTGGCTGCAGGACCTAATATTTCAAGTGGATCGTGTTTTAATTGCTACAGTATCTTATGTTCAACTACAGAATATTCTGGAATAATCAATTAGCTGATGTGTTATCCAATATTGATTCAAATCAAGAGATTTCCACACTTTCTATAATTGGAGATAATTTAGGAAAGTTTGGATCGAAGACCTAGTTTCTTGGAGAACAAGTAGCAGATTTTGGGCAGCCTCTTTGCTGTGTTTTTGAAGCCCAGTCTAGTCGAGATTTATCCTATAAAGAGAAAGGCTGTAACCTAGTTTTATTTGGAACCTGGGTTTGTATTTTTAGGGTTCTAGGAATCCTTATTTGGTTGTAAGTTCCGTTTTTCATTCATAAACTTGTAGGTGTTGAATGTTTTGATCTCCGAAGCTTTTAAGCAATGGGAGTATGTGTCAATTCTCATAAGCTGTGAAGTATTGAGAATTGTGTGTCTTGGAAGAATGTCTTCCGTGTTTAGTTTATTGTGCAGTTTGTCACAGGGGTTATGTGATTAAAGGGATTTGAGGAGGGCTTCATACCTAGGGGAGTCTTAGGTAAAATCATAGGAAGGGTAGTGATTAAGTGAGAAGTGTGAGCGGGGAGTTTGACTTCGAATCGATACTACCGAATATTGATTTCATCTTTGGCTTGGTAGCCCCCAGAGTAGGAAGGTTGTTTCCGAACTGGGTCAACATATCGCTGTGTTCTTTACTTTCTGCACTATTTTATCTGTTGTCATATACTTATTCATAACTGTTACAATGCTCAGATATTATGTCGTGATATCTCGTTTGACATCTTATATCTGATACCAGAATTTCATATATATTTAAATCTAAAAAAACACATGCATGGACGCACACTCTTTAATATATATATATATATATATATATATATATATATATATATATATATATATATATATATATATATATATATATATATATATATATATATATATATATATATATATATATATATATATATATATATATATATATATATAAAGGGGATACACCATTTTGGTCTGGCCCATTTTTATTCCATTATTGCCCTTTGCATAACTACTCTTTTCTATTTTAATATTTAAAATAATTTTTACTTTTAATTATAAATTATAAAACTTTAAAAATAACTACTTAAAAAAAACTGTAAATTTTACGTGGGAAGTTAACATAGAGCGGTTAAACATATAAAACAGGGGTGCAGTTACCGTGCATAGATAAAAATCTATGCACCATGCATAGATTATTATGGACCATTGGATCATTGGATCAAATTCTAGACATCAATTGTTATTACTCAATACTTAATACTCACCACTCAATACTCAATACTCAATACTGGATTAAAAACATGATCCAATGGCTTATGTAGGCTTATACATGGTGCATAAGTAAAATCTTTATGCATATTAGCCAAAGCCTATAAAACAGTATATAACCACATAATCATGTGAAGAAACAAAAATAAAAGTGGAGAAAGAAAGAAAAAAGAAGCAACAACAATTATTTCTTGGGCATTCAAAAGAATTACGTAGAGAATGTCTCTTCCAAAATTCATTATATTAGTGTTGTAACATTTTCTTTTATTTTTTCAGTGTTTGTTGTTTACATATTTCTCTCCTACTTCTTCTTATTCTTTCTATTAAATTATAGACATGAGAAAAAGAAAACCAATTGCATTTAGAGTATCAAATCCAACACTTATAGTACCATAACACTTTGTTCCTCTACAATTATGATACTATCAACACTTTGTTCCTTATGTTACTTTTTTTTAATGTGTATTATATGTTTCATTCTACTGCCTTATAAGATATGATATTTATTATTACTCTTCGCTTCAATTACCAACCAAATCATGCTTGATATATATTTTCAATTTAAAAGATGGCGATGGCACGGTTGATAATCAATTTTTCTTCCATCAATAATTTATTTTTATAAATTGGTGAAAGAATCATTGAACCATAGAAAATGGTGTTCTATTTTATATTTCATAATGACGTACCATTCATTTCTACCAAGGTAAAATATCAATTCCAGTATACCTTCTAAATATAAACAACCTATAATATTAGAAGGTGGAAAGGAAGGCAAGCATATAAAAAACAACAACCTCATAATTGTATGATGTGAAAGAAATTATTCATGTACGGTTCTGGTTCTGCAGCACAATTTCATTTGTTTTTAATACTTCACTATTTTCTTTTTGTATAATAAAACAAGTGATATCTATAACTTCTATAACTATTTATAAAAGAAACACACACTTTTGGTCTGACCTATTTTATATTCCACAATTATATCTTTCACTTAACTCTATATTTTACAACTCAAGACATTAATTTAAATAACTTCCATGTATAATAACTACTACCTGCAAGTTAAAAGATTGGAAGTTAGACAAAGAGAAAAAAAAAGAAATCTATAATTATATTTTTAATAGAGAGAGAATATTTTCGTAGAAAGAGGGTATCTTTTGTAGTAGTGAGGAGGGAGAGAGAGAGAGAGAGAGAGAGAGAGAGAGAGAGAGAGAGAGGGAATTTTTCATAGAGAGAGTGTATTTTTTATAGGAATGGGAAGAAAGAGAGAAAATATTTTTAGTAGAGAGCAAGAGATAGTATTTTTAGTATGAAGTTGGATGGAGATAAAGAGAGAGAATATTTTTAGTAGAGAGAGAGAGAGGGAGAGAGAGAGAGAGAGAGAGAGAGAGAGAGAGAGAGAGAGAGAGAGAGAGAGAGAGAGAGAGAGAGAGAGAGAGAGAGAGAGAGAGAGAGAGATGGGGAGTGAGTGAGAGTGAGAGTGAGAGGGAGAGGGTGAGAGAGAGGGATAGAGAGGTAGAGGAAGAGAGAAATGAATTAGAAATTAAGATATGTTAAAAGTGAATATTACCATCTTATTTTTATTTTTAGTAACTGTGTTCAAATAATAATATTTTTTTAAAGAAACATATGCGAAAACATAATAAAATGCATACACACATTTGTGAAATAAAAAAAGCGGACATACAATTAAGTGAGTTTAGACGAATATATCTTAGCTTAAACACATTTGATAATTACAAATAAATACATGTAATTAACTCCTCTTTAACACCTATTTATTTAGTACAATTCATCTATTTTATTTTTAATTTCTATCATAGAATTTATTTAATAAATATTTTAAATTAAAATCAACATAAAAGAAAAAAATATGTTTGTGTTTTCACGCTGTGCAGATTAAAAAAGCGGACAAACGGGCACGGGAGTGCCCGTTTGAACGCTAGTTAAAATAAGAGTTTACTCCCTCCGTTTTTTATTATAAGTCGTTTTAGACTTTTCACACAGTTTAAGAAAAATAATAATTGTTGTATGAAAATGAGAAATTATGAAGGTTTTTACAAAATTATCCTTCATTAATGACATGTGGAAGATAAATTTATATAATTGAAAGGAGAGAAAATAATAAATATTTAAGGATATAATAGGAAAAATAACATTAATTATTCATTGGAATTGTAAAGCGACTTATATTTAAATACAAATTTTTTTTCCAAAACGACTTATAATAAAAAACGGAGGGAGTAATTGCTATGCATTGAAGTTGTAAAATTTCTTTACACTGTGTATTTCAATTAAATTCTAAAATAAATCATTAATCTATTTATTATATTTAAAAATAAGTTAATATTATATAATAGATTGTATTTTAGAATGATTAGCTTTAAATTTAATATTTCTCTTTTTTAAAAATTAAATCAAACTAAAATAAATTGGTCTTCAAACTAAAATTCCAAAATTCTAAAAAATTTTTTTTTTTAATATTAATGTACTAATAACTATTTTACAATTAGCATTTGAGATGAAATATTAACAATATGTTTTAACGTTTCATAGCTAAAATTTAATACTAAATTGACATATATGGTCAATTAAATATTGTAAATTGATCTAACAAAAGAACTTTTTTTGAGTTCATATTTTTCTTAAATACCATAATATTAAAATAAATTATTAATATATTTATTTTAATTAAAAATAAAAATACTATTATTTAGAACTAATTATTATTAATATAATTAACCAAGTAATCGAGCTCGAGTGGTAAACGAGCTCCTGCTAAAGACGAAGTTCGGAGAATACCGAGTTCGAGGATTACTAGGGCCCCTTGGATTACTAGGGTCCCTTTCCCCTAAAAACCAGAGTAAAAGAATACACTAATCGATTAGTTTAGTTTCCTTGAAAGAACATCTATGTAATGAAATTTATAAGAATTTCATGTTTGACCTTCCTCTTAAAGGGCGTTATACGGTAATGGATGATACTTAAGGATTTTTTTAAAATATAATTTTGAATATTTTTGTTTATCATTTTTTAAGTGTAATAATATTATTAGCATGTTTAGACAACATACATCTATTTTAATCTTAATTTTGTTTAATTCTAGTAATTGTATCTAAATAGAATTATTTTTAGCAAGACATACTTCAAAAATTTCATAAAAAACATATACATGTTAGTCCAATAAAACATATTGAAAATAAACATTTATCATTTTAATTTTTATTATATTAATTATATTTAAATAATATTATTTTTAATGAGACGTATAATACAAACTTCATATAAAAAGCAAGCTATCCAAATAGAACACTATTCGTTTAATATAAAAAAAATTATTATATATATATATATATATTTTAACTTACTAAAACAATTTTAAAATTTATGTTTATCATCTTGATTTTAGTTCTACTAATATTATTTTTAAAATGTACTATCCTATAACAAAAATCTCATTAAAAGATATACACATATTTATTTTTCTTTCTGTAATGTGTATTAAAAAAAGGTAAACAGACGGCTAATAATAATTAATAATAATAATAATAATAATAATAATAATAATAATAATAATAATAATAATATTTTCATCTTTTAAAAAAGCTTGTGAGTTTAATACATCGGGGGTTAGCCACGTGGAGAATTGGTTACTCTTTCTATTTTTTTTGTTTTTATTGTCTGCAAAAAAAAGAAACAATGCGTTATTCATTTCATGCAATTCTAACCCCTTCATCGTTCTCTTCAATTTTACAGTTTTAACAAACAAAAAACCACAAAACTTTTAGGGTTTCAAATTCTCTCTCTTCTGCGTAAAACCTTCTCCCAATCCACATTTCATTCCCTTTCTTCCTTCAACATTTCGGTTTTCAACAACGGTTTTCCTAATTTCTCTTCGTTGACAAATTTGTTCACCCATATGCATGCAGGTACTTCTTTAATTTCCATTTTGAAGTTTTTTTTTTGTTTCCTATTTTAAATTTACGTAAGAAAAAAAATGTTATATTTGAAATTTGAATGAAATAATGGTGAAATTGATTGTGATGTTTTGTGATTTCAGGGGATGAATTTGATTTTTATTGATTGTGTTTTTGTGATTGGGTAATGAGAGGTGTCAAATTTGCTGCCAATATATTGAGCAGAGATGAACATTGCTGCTCTTTTAACTTCTGCTGGAATTAATATCGTTGTGTGTGTGGTGCTCTTTTCACTTTATTCAATCTTAAGAAAACAACCCAGCAATGTTAATGTGTATTTCGGAAGAAAACTAGCCAATCGTGGTGGTTCGAAAAACCTTGATCTTTCGTTCGAAAGATTTGTTCCGTCTCCTACATGGGTTATGAAAGCATGTGATACAACTCAAGAGGAGCTTCTTGATATTGGGGGTTTGGATGCCGTGGTTTTTAGTCGGATGCTCGTTCTCAGGTTGTTCAATCCTTCGTAAATTGAGCTTTGTTATTTATGCAGTTATTCTTGTGCAAGAATGTAAAAACTTGTGTAGATTGATGTTTAAAGATGGCAAATGTGTGGGAACTTATATTACATATAGCATACATAATGCATATTGTTGCATGCACAAGAGACTATTTTCTTATATGGTAATTTATTATTTAATAATTGAATTTGAGTTTGATTTATGCTTGGATAATTAGAAGTGACATTTTTGTCGACTGTATATGATGATTAATTGATACAGGTAAATAGGATAAGTCATAGTATTTAAAATGGGTTTTTGGTAATGCTATACTCAAGTGTGTTGTACCTTTTCAATCAACATGACAAATTTGTCCAATTTATTCAGTAGTCAATAGCGGCCAATAGTGGAGCAGAGCGGAGGCAAGCCGCTATGGGAAGAGCCTTAGTGGTGTAGAACACTATAGCGGCCGCTATCGGGTAAATAGCGGATAGAGTGTTTCCCGGCCCGTAACGGTATTTGTCCCGCTATTCTTTTCCCCTCTGAAAAACCAACGTTACCCCTAACCTTCTTTCACCAACGTTTGAGCACTTCAGCCGTTCCAAAGAATAATTGCAAGTTCTTCCCTCACCTCTCTCTCACTTCATATGTAATGATTAAATAGCGGTCATCCCGCTATACGCTATCCCGTTATCCTAGTTTTAGGGTCAGCCGCTCCGCGCCGCTATCCGGGATTGACTACTTTGTTTATTCTATTTACTTGTGTGAGGATTACATATTTTCTTTCAACACCATGTATATTACAGAAATGAAAACCAATTGTTAATTACAAATTTAATAGCATATCAAATAAAAAAACTAAGTGGAAGTGAGTTTTATAATCTATTTTGTAGTTTTACTAACTGTTGGTATTGTTATTTCCTGCTTCAGTATTCGAGTATTTTCTGTTGCTGCTATCATCTGCACAATTTTAGTGCTTCCAGTGAACTATTATGGTCATGACAGGATACGTAAAGACCTACCTTTTGAGTCACTGGAAGCCTTTACCATTGAGAATGTCCAGGAAGGATCCAGATGGTATGCACAATGTCTTTTATTTTTTATTTTGGATGGAAGTGTTCATCATGTGAGTGTAGTTCAAATAGAAAATAATGTGTAGAGGCTAAAGAAAATAATGAACAAATGATAAAACATCAAGAATGGTTTAATGGTTTCATTTTTGACAGTTTTGCTTGATGACAGGCTTTGGACTCATTGTCTTGCATTATACATCATATCGTTGACAACATGCTCACTTCTTTACTTTGTAAGGATCTAATCTTACCTAATTGGGTTACCTAACAATTTTTTTTCCACTTTGCAAATATGACTTTTATTGTTTGACAAATTAACTAAAAATAATGTTCAGGAATACAAGACCATTACTAATTTATGCCTAGTACATATCACTGGATTGCCTCCAAAACCAAGTCAGTTTACGATTCTTGTCCGAGGAATACCTTGGTCCCCCGATGATTCATACTGTGAAGCTGTGAAGAAGTTTTTCACATATTACCACCCATCAACATATTTGTCACACCAAATAGTGTACAAGTGTGGTGCTGTTGAGAAGATAAAGGTCTGCCTCTTATCTCAAAATATCATTTTTGTATATTCAAACTATATATGTAATTTTTGAAACCCTCTATGTTTTTATATCATATATTGTCATTAATATGTGTGTGTATGTAATAGATATTTGAAGGAGATTATTTGGTTTAAGTTAGATTGACTTATATGTGGTCTTATTATGAAACAATTGTTTTACTTTCTCTCTTACAAGAATATTGATTAACATTCATGTGTATTACATACATAAAATTCTTTGATATCTGCGATGTTCCCTAGCAGAGGTTTGAACATTAATTGATTTCATTAGTACACAGAATTTTTTGAAATTTTTTTTTCTCTTTGATATCTGTGATCTTTGTTCTGTAAAGCCTTATTTTAATAAAAATTTAGCAATCTTCTCCTTGCTGGTATGACGATTATTTAAACTTTTGTTTCTTTTAATCTTCCTCTAGGATGATGCGGAATATATATGTAAGATGTTGGGTGATGGTGTGGAACACAGTTGTAAGCCAAGCATGGTGCAATGTTACTTTTGTGGAGGAACCAATAGTTTTAAGATAATTGCTAATGAAACGGATAGTATACATTCGAGAACAGGCTTAACTGACGTGCATATAATAGCAAGAAAAAAGGTCTATTTTCTAGCTTAGTTGATTTATATGTGATATGATTTATGACATTATTTGCAAATATATTTCATTTTAAGATATTTGCTATTATTTGACAGTTACTTGAACCTCTTTCAATTATATCCAAATTTTAGTTATTCACTTAATTAGTCATCTTTGACATGTACCCAATTTATGCCATGTAAGCAACATAAAATTTGTTTCTATTAGAGTTATTTATAGAATACAATAGTACAGATTTAGCAATTTATGCTCATGTTTGGGTCTCTATTGCAGGAATGTGCAGCCGCCTTCGTGTTCTTTAAGACTCGGTATGCTGCTCTTATGGCTGCTCGAAATCTTCAAGCTACAAATCCTATGTTATGGGTCACAGATCAAGCTCCTGAACCACGTGATGTTTACTGGTCCAACCTTTGCATACCTTACAAGCAACTTTGGATTCGAAAGATATTTACATGGGTGGCTTCTTTCACCTTCGTGTTACTATTTCTCATTCCTGTCACATTTGCACAAGGCTTGACTCAATTAGACAAGCTTGAGAAAATGTTCCCTTTCTTAACAGATATACTTCAAAAGTAAGATGTTGCACATACAAGGTCATATATCATGTGACTCGCTCTTATGATCTATTTGAAGTTATGATTCATGTTTATTTATATCATATAGAATTTTGAAAGTTTAAAATGATATAAATATATTGTAAAGTAAACAATATTTTTTTCAGGAAATTTACGGTTCAATTGGTGACTGGTTATTTGCCAAGTGTGATTTTGGTTTTATTTTTAATTGGTGTTGGACCAATGATGATGTTACTTTCAGCAGTGGAGGGGCCAATTTCTCGTAGTAGTAGGAAGAGAAGTGCATGCTACAAAGTTTTGTATTTCACTATTTGGAATGTTTTTTTTGTCAATGTTTTTGCCGGGTCTGTTATCAGTCAACTCTCGGTGTTTACAAGTATAACAGAACTACCTGCCCAACTGGCCAAGGCAGTTCCAACGCAGGTGATATACTCATGTTCCAAGATGACAAGTGATAAATTCTTATTAAGAACAAAATAAAGAATTATTCAATCTTCTGTGGTTTTCTGTTAACTATAGTGTTGTGTCTTTTTTTTCATGGCGTACAGGCTACGTTCTTCACAACATATGTTCTATCATCAGGGTGGGCAAGTCTAGCTTTTGAGATTATACAACCGTTTCCTCTTTTCTGTAACATATTCCAAAGGCTAGTACTCTGCTCTGGGCAAGATTCATATAATGGCACCCTAACTTTTCCTTACCATACAGAAGTTCCAAGAATATTGCTATTTGGTTTTCTAGGGTTCACATGTTCTATTCTTGCACCCCTGATACTGCCATTTTTACTGTTCTACTTTTTCCTCGCGTACATTGTATACCGTAACCAGGTTAGTATTTTCACCATGTCTTTTGTTCTCCGTGAAGTTAATTATGTTCAATCTTTTACTTAGGAGCATGTCTAGTAGTTGATCATTTGACATCCATTTAATATCATCAATTGCAGATTCTCAATGTTTATATTACAAAATACGATGGTGGCGGACAATTATGGCCTATTGCCTTCAACACGACAATCTTTTCATTACTTGTGGCACAAATTATTGCACTAGGGGTGTTTGGACTAAAACAATCATCAATTGCATCTGCATTTACCATTCCGTTGTTGATTGGTACTGTTCTATTTAACCAATATTGTAGGCAACGATTTCTTCCAGTATTCAAGAACAATGCAGCACAGGTGCAGTCTCTCACCCTCACTATATCACCCTTCACTCCATTGTTTATCATTATCCTATATAAAATTAACACTTTTAGCTCTAGGTTTTTATTGACATGGATCACAGAGATGCAAATTGTAGAAGGATGGATGAGATTTATGATCAATTGCACTCAGCATACTCCCAATTCAGTACTAACTCTACTCAATCTGGATGCTTCGGTTATCCAGGGGACAGAGAACGTGCCCAGAGTCGTCCGATTCCCATTGATATGGAGAGAGGTTTGCATCTATTCAATGATGGAGATTTTACTTTTATATTTAAATTAAAAATATGACTGAAAATTTGAACATGTTTGGTTTTTATTATGTTTTAGGCAAAGAATCCATCAAACAAGATATGTCATGGGCAATTCATCGATAGCAATTTTGTAAAAATCAGTCTTAGGCGTGTAGATATTATGTGAAACATGGTGATTGCTATAACTGGAAGTTGTGCGCATGTAAATTAAGATTATCCTGATAAAAATACCTGCACAAAATATAGGAAAAAGACTCTTTCCATAATGTGTAGTTTGAGCAACATAGTGAATATATTTGTAATCATCACATTTTCTATATAATTGTATATATTCATGATCAAATAATTACATGTATAATATTTTTTCAGTTATTCATAAAAATAAAACTATTTCTTTCTACCATGATTGTTAATTATGTCTTGTAGTCTAGAAGTTCTAACTCGGCCGATAAGTGCGATATTGTTAGACTGAACACCATCACTCAGGTTTGAACTCGAGACTAAGTTGCGATAAGTGGGATATATTATAAAAACATACGCCAAATCAGATGACTAAGTTGAAACTAAATAAAGGAATCTATTTTTGGTTAAATAACTCTATTATCTACTTTGTTTATGATGTGCATGCATTTCTTTTAGAGTTAGATATGTATGATGCTGATAGTTCCCATCGCACATATGTGGTTTTTCGTTATCTTTTTTTTCCGAGACTTCAACGCACAGATGGGTCTCATTGACCTACCTCTTTTGAGTAGAAAATTTTATTGGTTTCAATCCAATGGGGGCTAGGAACACGATAGATATGATTCTTGTTGATATTCTAGTCAGCTTTGGGTCTCAAAACTCATCCTCTATATTCAGTGGCGAAGTCAGAAAAATTATAAAATCTAGGCAAAAATTAAGACTAATACGAATTATGATCAAAAGTTATAAAACCATGGTATAAGACAATGTTATTAGCTATTGAAACTTCACCTAATATAAATTATGATCTAAAGTGACTGATACGAAAAAGACAAAAAGAAAGTAGAAGCTAAAGTTAAGTTGTTAATTCATGGAAGTGATTTTGAAAAAAACAATTATTTTGAGTAGCCTTGTTCAAGTTAATTACCTGTCAACCACTAACACTAACTTGATAGAAAATTTGATAATTGATTTTGTCAAATTAAATTAAACTAGCTGTTATTGTTAATTAAACTAATTTATTAAGCCAAGTTAGAGGAGTTAAAATTGCTTAAATTAACATTTGAATGTGTATTAGTTGATAAATATTAATTAATAATAATGTACTAGTAATAAAATTATTATTCACAAACACACACTAATGGATTGCTTCCTCAGTCTACTTGGATCTCAATAACTTAAACAACATTCTTGCCACTTGGATCTCAATAACTTAAACAACATTCTTGCCTTAGTTTTAGTACCGCCCTAACTCTGCAGAAGAAACAAGAACCGACTCAAAACACCAACTGTCCAGCTTCAATAGCTATCTCTCTAGCACTCCCAAAATCACTACAAACAATAGAAAGTATTCCAAGAGCATTCTCACTACACTCTTTATTATCAATTTATCATAAGCAAAAACATTAACATAAAATCTCCTCATTAACCTAAAATAAATATTGAAACAAAAACTCAAAAAGAAATTGAGAATAAAAAAATGACAAAAGAGAACAGAGCAAGAGAAAGAGATGAAACAAAGGAAGAAAGAAGTTGAGAATCAAAAGCAATTGTACCAGAATTTTTCGCACTTTTTTCGTTTGATCTTCGCTCTTTGTGTGTATTGGCGGCAAAGACGGTGTTACAGTGGTGTTGCTCGAGATGTTGCCGGCGGAGGGAGTAAGAGAAAGAAACGGAGGGAGTAAGCGCTGATCGCCTCGGGATGTCGCCGACGAAGAGAGTAAGAGAAAGAGATGGAGGGAGTAAGTAAGCGATGATGTCTTTCTTTCTGCAAGCTGAAACCCTTTTCCTCTTTTTTTTTTTTCTTTTAAACATATGGGCTAAAAAAACTATTGGGCCCGAGCCTGGGCAAGTGCCCACCCTGGCCGGGCCCAAGCGTCGCCCCTGTCTATATTTGAGAGCATATTTTTTCACATTTTAAAACGTTTCGGATATGCATATCCAGAATGACCTTTTTTACTATGATTTATGATTTAATAGTTGGAATAAAACATCAGAGTTTTTTTTTTTTTTGCATGTGCATATCCGAAATCACATAAAGGGATATTTCAGATATGCACATGCGAATTTTGCTCTGAATCAGTCATTTTTATAATACACTTCATCATTATATTGATACAATCGGAGAAACAGAATAATTAAATTTGATATCTTTTATCCGATAAAATGATTTGGAAATAACTACGTAAAATAAAATAAAAAATGGTACAACTGTTGTTCTGAAAGTGCAAAACTTACAATTATTACAACACGAAATAAAAGTCATAAAACATAGGGTACTGCTACTACTGAGTATGTCTAATCCCAATCCCCTGCGACCTTCTCTTCCTCCTATAGGCCAAATCTTTTATCCGATAAAATGATTTGGAAATAACAAATACGTAAAATAAAAAAAATACGGTACAACTGTTGTTCTGAAAGTGCAAAACGTACAAATATTACAACACAAAATAAAAGTCATAAGACATAGGGTACTGCTACTATTGAGTATGCCTAATCCTAATCCTCTGCGACCTCCTCTTCCTCCTATAGGCCGCCACACTGGACGCCTCAACGACCATCCTCTCAACTATGGAAACAGCCTTTGCACCGCCTTGCTGAATGATCCCTCTGTCCAATTTCTCTTGCCCAATCAACTGTATTCGCTGACATATCTGCAGGAGATCAATGGTATGGTCATCCTCGGCCTGCTGATTCTCCAATAGCTCCTCATGCGTTGGCCTAGGTGGACGTCCTGGAGCATCGGGTGTCATGATAGGATGTGACACTTTAAAAAACCACGTCACATATCCATTAACAAAGTGCCAGCTTTGGGATGCCCGCATACCTCGATAATTCTTTGGCAGTAAATGATGCTCCCAATCCTGAAAGATATCAGCGAGAGCTCAACGGGTAAAGGTGTCGAGAACAACCTTAAAGGGAGACTAGATATCAGCTACACGCGTCCAAACTGTCTGATGCACCGTTCTAGCAGATACCTAACCATGGTGTTAGTCCCACATGCTAACCAACCAGAATATAAAGAGATGCGGTCAAAGGGGACAACATGCTAGTAATCATAGAAGGGCGTCCAATTTATCTCATCGTGAGCAGTACGATCAAGGTATACCCGATATGGCGCCACTTTATGATTCCCCCTTTGGAAGACATATCGTGCAGCCCTAGGCATGTCATTAGATCATGATCGTAGCCATGAATGCGGTGGAAGTAAGAGATGATGAAACTATGAAACCCAAATAGCAAAATATGATTGTACAAGTTAATAAATAACTGATTAAATGTCATATAATTGAAAAGAAAAGTACCGTGAGGAGTGTGCAAGAGACAGTAAACTGTCTGGTCCTCCAGTTGCATGCTTCATTCAGCTTCTGATATAGGTATACCATAATGGTGGCCCCCTAGCTTCACTCATGAGTTGTACTCAAATCCATAAAATACCGGAGGTATGTCACGTCCACGTAGGTTGCACTTTTGTCCACAAAGAGGAACATGACAACCAAGAACATGAACCAACACCACAAATCACAACCGCAGTGGTACTCAATAAAAACCGCATCATCCTCGGCCCCAGCTGCCACCGCCAAGTGGTGCCCATAAAGCTCTTTTAGGGTGTAGAACCTGACATGCGCACCATTCGTTGTTCTAAACTCATAATCAGCCATATATGGGTCCATAGCCAGATAATCCACTTCCACTATATGGCCTCAACTTTCTCTATCGGGAATGGACCAGTAACCTCCCTCTGATAGGTAGGTGGAGTAGATAAGCCACATCATGAAGGTGATCTTCAACTCCCCAACACGAAAGCGGAAGACAACGTCTCCTTGTGCCACCTTTTGGAACCCCCCCCCGCACGTCGTGGCTTATGGTAACATATCTGGTACAACATAATCCGCCAAGTCCGGATCCAACAACAACATCTTTAAACCACTCAGCCTGCAGTTTAAAGAGGTAGAAGATTTTTCGCGAATAGTTCACGGATTTTATGGGCATCCGTTCCTGTCCCAAAAAAATAACAATGTCAGAATAAACCGTTTAAATCCATCCCAAACATTTGTAAGTAAACCGTTTAAATTAAAAAGTGCAATAAGAAAACAACCCTGTCATCTCAAATATGTCGAGCGACATGGTCATGATAGTATATCAAGAGGGACGTGTCAGAAGACCCTCCTGGGTAGCTGATTTCTCCCCTCCAGTGCATCATGTACATCCTCCTGAGCAACATCGTCATTCTCAGGGCCAACCTCCTCCTCTCGAGTAACCTCTTGAGAGGAAGACGCCCGAGACAGGTGACTCCTTGATGCAGATGAGGATCCTGCAGGCGCTTCCTCCATGCGGACTCGACCCCGTCCCCGAGTCATTCCTTGCTGTGCGAATCTCTCCCGCCGAGCTGAGGTTGTCTGGGTTGGCCTCCCTTCTCTTAGTCGATCGGTCGGTGTCTAGTTATCAGCCATTTTCCTGAAAAAATGTGACTAGTTAATAAGAGGTAATGTAAGGGAATTATTTAACATCCATTTAATGAAACATATTTGAAAATTAAAAAAAATCAAATCAGGGAATATTTCGCAAGTGCATATCCAAAACTGGTTAGAGAGTATTTCAGATATGTACTTGCGAAATAACCTGCGAACAACCATTTTTTCAAAGCTTTCACTTCTTGCCCTAATTCATCCAAAATTCAATTTTTAACATCCAAACACTAACATTGAACTACAATAACATCAACCTACACATTGTCCTAGATTGTAACAAGCCTAATAACAACTTTAAGGATGAGGTTTGAGTATATAACACTTACACAATTTTTTGAGCTTTAAGTTGAAGATGAAATAAATGTGAATGCTTCTATGGAACTTTTGATGCTTGAGAATCTTCAATGGAGCCTTCCAACTTTAATGTAGTGTTAGGAAAAATTGAGTTTTTGTGATTTGGGATGTATTTAGTGTTTGAAGAGAATGGAAAGAGTGGGAATGTATGTTTGCGCTCTCTGAATAAGTCAAATTACTTCGGATATGCATATGCAAAGTCCCATTTTTTTTAAAAAAAATGTGACTTCACATATGCTTATCCGAAGTCACTCGATTTTTCCAAAAAAATGGTGACTTAGTATATGCATATGCGAAGTCACCTTTTTTTATAGAAAAAAGAGGACTTTGCATATGCATATCTGAAATGTAGGGATATTTTGGGGTTTTCACCAGAGGTCCCTAAAAAGATGTATGGGTGCATAAAGAAATTCTCATTAAATAATCACTAGATTATCCATGGGAACATGTCTGAGGTGGTCAAAAGTCAAAACCAGTTGGATCAATGTTATATCCGTTAGATGGAAGACCTTTGTCTTTAAAGAGAAACTTCAATCTCTAAAGGGTATTATTAAGGTATGGAGTACATAAGTTTTTGGTATCTTGGACCCTCAAGATTAATGCTCTTAAAGAGGATATTATTTCTTAAGGAGGATATCAAATCCACCATCTAACCTCTCTTTCTCGTAGTTTTTCCTCGTACTCTGATATTAGAGTTGTTCATGGTACTTCTATTAGAAAATCGAATTGAACTGAACTATTATATAAGGTTATTCAAATTGAACCGAACTGTTTTAATTTTTCTAGAACTGAATTGAACCAAAAGTTTTGGTTTGGTATAATGGTTTGGAATTTTGAACCGTACCAAACTATTAGAAGACAATATTTTCTAAACCAAACCATTTGTCAAAAAACCAAACTGTTATACTTGATTTTGAATTTATTTTTAATTAAAAAACCTCTTTAAATTTATTTTTAGCATGTTTTAATAAACTTTTATAATATATTGTTTCACATAATCGTTTTTAATAAAAAATCTATTTATATTAGTTTTTTCGAATTTTTTATTTTCGGAAAAAGTGTTGTTGTTTAGATATTCGAAAAGAATCGACTTTTGTTATTTGCGAAAAAAATTGACTTTTTATTTTTGGAAAAAACTGAATTTTTTATTTTCGAAAAAAATGGACTTTTCTTATTTTAGGAAAAAAAGTAGTTGTTTTTGAAAAATTCGACTTTTTCTATTTTTGCCAAAAATCGACATTTTTATTTTCAAAAAAAATAAATTTTATTTTTTTTCAAAAAAATCGGTATCAACACATAAATACCGTAAGAGTTAACCTGAGCCAACACTCTGTATATGTCTTGTTGGTCTTTGTTTTCAAAAATGATTTTGTGAGGATTGGGAGTTCTAGAGATCCCTCTCTTTTGTGGTCTTGATGATTCTATCTGCTTGCCTTCATCACTTCCCTTTGGAGCCATTACGAGAACTTGAAAAAATTGAAAATTTTCGAATTTGGTTTTTGGGCGGTAAATTTTTGTTTGGGATGACTTTTAGTGATGCTTTTGAGGTGTGGATTTTAGTTTTGGGGTTTGGATGATGGTAAAGTTAAAATTTTTACTTTTGTAACAATAGAGATTTTTGTGGTTTGGTGGAGAGAAGATTGGAGAAGATGAGTGATGAGAGAGATAGTGTTGGTTGAGAAATGAATGGATTTTTTTAATTATTAGGCATTTAGAGCGGTTTTATTCATGTGAGTGGAGGTATGAAGGTGGGTGAGACCCATTAGAAGATGAAACATTTGAATTTTTTTGAAAAGGTAGTGGGGCGAGGTCTGCTACGGGCACCTATAGTAGGTCACAAGTTTTTGTATGGCCTAATTTTAGGCTTAAGCACATGGGGTGCTACGGCTTGTAGCAGCTGCTACTAGAACCTGTAGTAGCCTATTGGTTTTTGATCAATAAGTCAAACAGTATGTTAACAAAGTAGTATGCAAGGTAGGTAGAATAAATCCACACACACCTTATTTCACATTTCTAACTCGTTTCTTTAAAAATATTTAAATGACATCAATACGCAATACTAAATTACACAATATCATAATACTTTCACTTTCTTTCAATCAATTCATACGAAATTTAACTTAATATAAAACAAAATCATTTTAATTATCTTAACTCTATAAAATTTATTTCATCATCTTTTCCTATAAATTTATTTAGTAACAACATCATTAAACGATATAACAAATTTCAACGCATTGATAACAAAAATAAAAACTCTTTTAAAGATAACAAAAGTTAATAAAAAATTTAATAACGAATTTTTAAAAAAGTTAATAAAACAAAATTCATAACAAAAACAACATACATCATAAAAAACAACATCACATTTTGTGACGGACAACAAAGAAATGAATTATGCAGAAAATCATGTTTATTGATAGATAATAAAAAAATAAAAAAATAGACTAACGGTCAGACACCCCTATGTATCTAAATCGATTCGTAAATTCGTAAGCGACAAAAAACATTAAATATAAGAATAATTTAAATAAGATAATAATAAGAAAAGTACTCAATAAATCTCAAACACACATATGATCCAAAATAATAATAATAATAATAATAATAATAATAATAATAATAATAAGATTCATCTTAAAAGACCTAATATCGAAAAACTTATCTACTCATTAATAAATTAACAAATACCAAGAGTTGATAAGTCTACATCATCAATATATATATATATATATATATATATATATATATATATATATATATATATATATATATATATATATATGGAAGAATTTTTATCCATTGACTCCAATATGCTCCAAAATCTCTCTTTGAATGTCCATAGTCGTCACTTTTTCTCTAAAATCATAACCTTAAAAAAGTAGCCAAAATTGCCTTTAAATAGGAAATTTCGTGTAGCAAAAGGCTCATTTTCTTCTCTTTTTCTACACAATTTTCACTAAGTGCTTATTTATTCCTTGCCTTGTATTTTTGCTCATTTCTTCACACTTTGGCTTCATTTGTATCAATATTATTCCAAATTCATTCGAATTATCTCATAAAAATCAAGTAATAACGTATGTCATCACCATGCTAGCTAAGGCAACGAATGCCTTGCAGTACATGAGGTACAGAAGGAAACTGGGAGTCAGATATACCAAGTAGTTTACATTTACTTGTATTTTGATAATATTTGTATTATAATTTGTAATTTGTAAAGAATGATGTTTGATTATGGTTTTAATTGAATTAATATATGACTTTTAATTGAGTTACATGAATGTATGGTTTAATTGAATAACAATCATTTATCCTAAGTATAAATTGGCCTAAAATATAAGGTTTCTTAAAAAGGTCAAATTTATAACAAACTTACTGCCTATGATGGAAATTAATTGTCTTGAGGGTTAATACAAAAGTATACTTCCAAATTATTCCCTGAGTTGTGAAATAAACATATTACCATTAGTTCAAAATGTATCCAGGGGTTAATATGAAAGTGCGCATACGAATCCACTCTTTCATCAGTAGAAATATACACTTCCGGCTAAATTTTTGACAAAATGGAATTGAGTGACTCACTTACGAATATATGTGGTGTATTCTAATTGCGTATGAAAGTATACTTTCAAACTTGAAAAGAGAAATTTTGGATTTTACAAGGGTGGCTCTTCACCGCTAAGGGTGTGAACAACAACCTCGTTTATTTATAAGATAACAATCCTAATACCACTCATCATGGACCCTATATGTTGGGCTCATTTTTTGTTCCACACAAAATAAAATTAGTGTTCAAAACTCATTATTATTAATCATTTTTATGAGGCTTAAGGATCTTTCAATAAATCACATTTATAACATCAATCTATTTTGTAAAATCAAAACTTACAATTCATCGTAAATCAACCTAATATTTCTAACCAACAAGCACATTTATTTAAAAGTTTAATTTCCAAGCCCTTTTGCATACAATTTCACATGGGATAGAATGTAAGGAACATATTATTTAATACATGTACACACTTAATCAAATTCAATGATCCATCCCTTCTTATCTTCAATTATACCAGTTTGTATTCCTAAAATGATTTTGCACAACTCTTCACTAATGGATCCGGAACCTGTTTTATAGTTGAACCTGCACATGCAAGAATAATAATTTCAGAAAAAAATTGAACTCATATGATAATCTTACACCTCTTCCATAAAAGTACTGTAAAAAAACTGTAATTAAGATTGATATTGTATCAAGATAAAAAAAACTAGTTAGTATATATATGATCTTGAGTAAAAAAAACTTATGTATGTGAAGTTTACATGCATTTCATATTTTACCTTGTACTCTTGTATGTGACACTCCCTACAGGCGCAACCCCAACAGCAGTTCCTGTACAGAAAACTTCATCGGCCTCAGCCAATTCTTCGACAGCAACAACCCGCTCTTCCACCTAAACAATAATGTAAAACAAGTTTTAGGTCATGATGTCCTATAATCATATAGATGCCACTATCACAAAGATGTAACAGTAATTTTACCTGATAACCAAAATCACAAGCAATTTCAATGACACTTTTTCTAGTGATTCCTGGAAGAATAGTTCTATTGATAGAAGGTGTTGAAATATTTTTTCCCTATTAGATTGAAATCTAAGTGAGATTGACCGACTTCAAGCAAATATAGTCGATAAATTATCGAGCTTCACTAGATTAACTAGAACTTAGAACATGCACAGTTGAGTAATACCTTGGCAACGAAAATGTTACAAGCAGAGACCTCCTCTAGGTTTTTCTTGCTGTCTGAATCGAGGTATAAAACATCCGAAAATCCCCGGATTTTGGCTCTAATTTGTGCCATCAAGACCTTCATGACAATTACAAGTAGTACTATGATTTTGTTAAATTCACCGCAGATTCAAACATGCACCAGATAAAATCGTGCAACAATGTTTTATACACAAGATAAACAAAATTAAATAAATAACAGTATAATTTGAGTGAAAATTGGAAATACAACATACAGGTGCATAATTGCAAATGGTTTTAATGTTTCCAGTGCCGCAGCGAGAAGCACGGTCAAAATCCTCTTCTACGTACAAGTTAAGCGGAGCCGAACCTTCCTGCAAAGTTAATAAAAAAATCATTCCAACCAGTTTTAATAAATCCTCCAGCTGTAATGTAATATAAGTAAATAAAGCTTCATTAACCTTGAAATAGTTGCGAACCGGAGAAGCATATACGAGGAATGTGTATTCAGGTGCAGGAGCTACACCAAGAACCGGACCACTTCCTAAGAGTAGAGGTCTAAGGTACAATGATCCTTTACCTGATGGAGGAACCTGTTTGGTTTCAATCATGAGTTACAAAGTTCAGACTAATGTAGCATAGGGATATACTCTTACTTACCCAACGCTTATTTGCTATAACAGTTTGTTTCAAAGCATTGACAAATTGATCGATGGAAGGGGATGCCATGCACATTCTTTTAGCACCGACGTTCATGCGAACTGCGTTTTCTTCTGGACGGAATAGCAACAGCTTCCCATTTTCTTTTCTGTAGACTTTTGTGCCTTCAAATAATCCCTATATGCATATTTCAACAATGTTAAATTCTATGATAAATTTATGTTGAATGGTGATATATTTAACTTAATTATAAATTTTGTATGCTATAATGTAATAAATTATGAAAATTTAAAAACATGAAAAAACATTTTACTTTAATGAAAAATTATAGTTTGTGGGGACGAGGCAGAGAAACTCGTCCCATTGAAAGCGAGACTTGCGTTCAATAACCATCCCCAACCTGTTTTAAGGGATGGGTGATATAGGAAGGCGACGGGGCCAGTAATGTTGAAAAATTGCCCCGCCCCCATTGCCATTAGTAGTAGACACATGAGAGAAAGAAACAATTGGTTAAGTTGATTGCAATTTTCAATCATGATTACAATGTAAATATTTATATACTCTTTGAATTAGGCTTATAAAACACTAATGAGACTCAAAAGTGTGCGTGTGTGTGGTCTAACAATGAAATGCTTGAGTTCAGGGCCAGCCCAAGGGCCAAGCTGCTAAAGCTAGGGCTTTAGGCCTCACAAGTTTGGGCTTAAAAAATACCTCAAATTTTTTTTAGATATAATAACATTTGAATTACATATATTATTGTAGTTGAATTGTTAATATATAGGCCTCTTTTCCTATTGGTATTTAGTTCAACTCTTAACAAATACATTTTAAAGACCTCACTTTAAAATTTGCTTTAGGCCTCTAAACGGGTTGGGCCGCCCCTGCTTGAGTTTTGAGAATGTGTTCCTCTCAAGGTCTCTGGTTTGAATCTTGCTATATACAAATTGCTTACTAATTCAACTAATTGGTTACTTATACTCCAAGTAACACACCTAGATCACTTATTGTGAATTACATTTTTACACTCCTTTTTAGTTTAAAACCTCCAAGCTAAATTATATTGATTTTTTTTTTCATTCTAAATTTTTCAATCTTGAATGGCATGGTTACAACATCTACAACTTGATCATTTGTCTTGCGGTATGTTTGAATGATCTTGTCATTGCTTACATGATCTTTAAGAAAATAGAACTTGGTTTGAGTGATCTTGTCATTGCTTACATGATCTTTAAGAAAATAGAACTTGGCTGTAATTTTAGACTTGATATATGTCATGCTGTAGATGCATTAAGAATGTTTATATAAGAACCTAAATTGTTCTATATATGCATGTAGTTTTTTTTTTACTCTTCTTCTTTCTAAATTTTTGTTACACTGGAATTGTTATTGTGGTGAATGAAAAACTCACAAACTTCTATATTACTATATAATTTTATTAATATGAAAGACACTAATTATAATAAATTATAAACCACTAATTATATATGTTGCATTTTAAGTAGAGCCTAGCTGTTAGGCATTTATGTTGGTCACATATTTTATTCCTTAAATCTTCAATTAATTACCACTATGCATAAAGTTGGAACCGTGTGAAAGTTCTTTAGTGAATGATTTCTTTAAATCATTACCTTTTGTTTGGAGTGTTATCTTAAATTGGTCATAATTGTATTCTTCTACAAGATTTGCAACTTTAAAAAAGCTAACAACAAAAATTATAAACAAAATTTTTTTTTTCTAAGAAACAAAGATTCAGAGAATACTGAATTTGATTTTTGATTAAAATAATATTTGTTCAGTGTCTGTACTTCACAACACGAACTATGAATTACTAGAGTTTATTCTCCGTAGAAACCAGAGTGCTAGAAAATTTTTTTTAACAACAATAAAATTATAATAATAGTAAAAGGTTGTGACCATACCTGGCCATAATTTAGAACCCCTGCTGATGGACCAAGTTCAATGTTCCCATACCGAATGATCTCTCCATCTCCAAAACTTTGGCCAGCATCACATTTTGTTACATACATGAAATCAGTTGGTGTCAATCCAAATCCAAGACTGTCCCAATCAACATTAGCATACTCTTCTTCATCACTAAAAAAAAGTTAGAACAAGAACAATGAGTCCATTTATTGATTCTTAAAAAACATTTATAGGATATTAGTATTAAGTTACCTTGGAATTGGAACAGGTGGGGGCTGACATGTTTATAGAGGAAAAAGGAACAAAAAGAGGTTAAATTGTTTAGGGTTAGAATAAAAATAATATGGATGAGAAAGTAAAATGATGATCACCTTGGAAGAAGAGAGATAACGAGGTTGAAGAAGAAACTTTCTTAAACTTGGAAAATTCAGAGTTCTTAGAATCATTTTGGTGGATGCTTGAGAGTTAATGTGAATTGTGTTTTGAAAAGATCATGCACACAAAACAATGAATATTGATGAAGAGATAAGCAAGATGAGATAGGAGAAGCAATGAAAACTCGTCCTTAATGGTAATACTCCAAAATAGTTGATTATCAATTATGAAAACTTGTCCATTATGGTAAAACTCTAACTCAATCAAGATATATTTGTTAGTGTGTGACACTTTTATTGAGGAGAGAAAGAGAGAATGAAGAGGGAAGATTGTTATTATTGAAGGTGATTAAAAATTGAATTTCAATATATGTGTTTATACACAACTAAGTGACTTGCATAGTAAGTAACTACCATAACAAACTCAAACTCTAACTAACTTGAGTTTGAGCTATAACTTGGATTATATCACAACATACTCCCTATAATCCAAGTTGTGGAACAAAGTAATCATAATTGATCTGAACTATTCCTAATTTCTTTCTTAAATTCTGAAATATGTCGATCTTCAATTCTTTGGTGAAAATGCCGGTCAACAGTGCTTCACTTGAGTAATGTCTCACTTCAAGTTCACCTCGATTTACCTTCTCCCTTAAGAAGTAAAATCTGTCATACCCCTAATTTTGCCCTAAGCGTTTTTTATCTGATTCATTTGCATTAGCATCAATTCATTTGTGTCCAAAATAAGTTTCGCTGTCACATGTTGCATTTCAAATTAGTATGAAATTCGAAGTTGATTTCTCATCATTTCAATTAATAATCATTATTTTTTTTATTTATTTTTTTATTTTGCATCAAAATCATTCATAATCGTAGTTTGCATATTGAGTTCATTTTTTGCATCTTGAATTCAATTTCACCATTTCATATTTCTTTTTAATAAATTAACTTGCATTTTCTCTTTAAAATTCTATTTTTTAGATTGAATTAATGATTAAATTATTATTTAATTATTATCTTCAATTTAAGTTTAGAATTAAAAGAAAACCGTATTAATTAAGTTTAATACATGTTTTTTTTTTTATCAATAGAACATTAGTAAGTTTTTTATACATCATTCTTTTTTATAGAGGCCCATTCATTAAAAAATACATTAGGCCCATTACATACATAAAAAGAACAAAAAAATTGTTGTTGTTATTTCTTCAAGAAAAAAACAAAAAAAAAATTGCTATTCTTCTTCAACAAGCTTTCACACCTTCACGTCCCACACTCAAAACCTGTATCCACAAAACAACAAAACTCCCTGCTACACCAAGCCAAGGCCTGCACCATACATATGACCTAGCTGTCCATAAAACAACAAAATTTGCTGCTCCACCCACTTTCTGTCCAAAAGCCAGACCCTGCATATACATCCAAACCTTACACTCAAATGGTTACATAAAACCTGCACTCAAAAAGCCATGAATCAGAGCACCACAATTGTTCAAACTTCTTTCAATTTCCCCCCGATTTTCATTTCAAGATAATATTAAAACCCTAATCTTCTACTATAAAAGTGAGGAGAATCGGCAGCCACCCTAGAAAGACAAAAAAAAACCTAGTTCAGCCTCATCAAAACTCCCTCAAGATTTCTCTCCACAATTTCTGCCCAAAGACACAAAAATACACCAAGAATACACAAAAACTCTTTGCCTATACTCTGCTCACAATCACACAACAAAAAACCACACACGACCTTCAATATTCACCACACTCAAATCACAGCAAATAACACAAAACTCAGAAACAGAGAACAGAAGGAAATAACAATCGAAGAAGGAATAGTCGAAGAAGGAGAAGAGAATGGAGTAAAGCAAAAAACGTTACCCGAGCTATCTTCGCCGGAGCTTTCGTCGGAGAACTCCTCCGTTTTGGTATTTTTATCTTCTCCATCTTTGCATGATTACTTGATACCAATGTGTTCCTTACACCATACTGATTCAAACCCCCTTTGTTAATTGTTGTAAACCTTCCATGTGTGCCATTTAATTTGAATTTGAATGCTTAGGGTCTTGCTATCTTGTTTGCTGTTTGTGTGTTGTGTCATGAACTGATTGAGAGAATAGAGAGGAGATTTAATTTCCTTTTGTTGTTCTTGTTTGGCGATTGGAGCGAGAAAGATGAAGAAGCCATCGCTTCTGTCGCTGTGGTCGTTTGTTCATCGTAAAGAATAACAGAGGTGTAAGATGAGAGGGAGTAACGAGAGAGAAAAGAGGAGCGTTTTCTTGAGATTTAGGGTTTCTCTTTGGCAAAACCCGGTTTTGGTTAAGGGATTCGGGTCAGACCCGACCCAATAGCTCTTGGTCTTAGGGCCAGCTTCCAGCTTTTGGGCTCAAACCATTGAACCCCATGCGTTTTTTTTAACCATCACCACCACCGATTTCAAATGCACACCCTCCATGTTTTATTTTCTTTCTTATTTAATCCTTATTTTTAATCTTCGATTTTATTATAATGTTTGTTTTAATTTCCAATGTTAACTAAAAATACAAAAAAATATGTTTTTATGTTTATATCTCATCTTTATTATTTAAAAACCCAAAAAGAACGAGTCTTCGTTTAAATAAAAATTACTCGATCCAATGTCGAGTCCATCTTAAATCTTATCACAAAAATATTCTTTCTTAATTAAATCGAAGTGATCGAGTGACAAGGGGTGCACACCTCTTGAATACCTTTGATCCTTTGAATCAAATATTAAAATTATTTCTTAATTAAATCGAAGTGATCGAGTGACAAGGGGTGCACACCTCTTGAATACCTTTGATCCTTTGAATCAAATATTAAAAACCTTTCTTAATTAAATCGAAGTGATTAAGTGACAAGGGGTGCACACCTCTTGAATACCTTTGATCCTTTGAATAAAAATCTTTCTTAATTAAATCAAAGTGATTAAGTGACAAGGGGTGCACACCTCTTGAATACCTTTGATCCTTTGAATAAAAATCTTTCTTAATTAAATCAAAGTGATTAAGTGACAAGGGGTGCACACCTCTTGAATACCTTTGATCCTTTGAACCAAACACTAAACATCCTTCATAATTAACCAACAAACTCGTAGTTTTTACTCAAACTACGATTGCTCTGACTTTCCCATTGCACTAGGGAATACGTAGGCACAAGATACAAACGTCTTGGCGAGCACAATAATAAAAAATATTTTATTTTTCCTCACAATAATAAAAAAACCCTAAAAACCTTTTATTTTATCTTTTCTCGATCAATAAGCAAAAGAACGCAAACATCACGCAAACACTCATTCATAAAACTAACTAAATGGGTCCCATCGAGTACGATGGAGGTGAGGAGTGCTAATACCTTCCCCTTGCTTAATCGACTCCCGAACCCTAATTTGGTTACGATGACCATCTTATCCATTTGTTTTTATTCATGGGTTTTATTCGATATTTTCCCTTTCCATTTTGGAATTAATAAAGATCGGTGGCGACTCTGTTCTTTTTCGAGCGTGTAGACACCTCGAGTATTTTTTAGCGCTACAGAATTGGCGACTCTGCTGGGGACTATCCTAAGAGAGTCAACCCTAGTTTAGTTTGTTCTATGTTTAAGTGTTTGCTTTTGTTTGTTCATTCTTGTGTTCTTTATGCCTATTCTTATGTTCTTTATGTTTACTCCTGTGCTATTTATGTTTCTTTACTCTTGCTTTATCGCTTTTATTTTATTTCTGTATATACTCAATTGTGGGTATGGGAATGATATTTGAGTGAAGCTCTCAACCCGAGCTTTGAAAAACAAGAGAAAAAACATAAGTTAGGAGGTGGTTGTGTAGTGCTAGTCCCCAGGGTGAACACCTTGAATGGCTAATACGAAAACCCCACTTGGAGGAGGCCTATTCATGAGATTTGTCATAAAGACGGTTTGCCCATCGCATGACGAAAATCTGATTTGGCCGTTAACTCCAAGGACCTTTAGAACCCGTTTCATCTATAGAGGTTATGTATCGATCCCCAAGGTGCACTCCTTGTATGATTGGTACAATAACCTCGCCTAGAGGATGCGTATTCATGAATTTGTCATAAGATGGTTCACCTGTCGCATAACAATATTCTGATTATGCTTGGGTGCCTCTAGGAACCATTATATCCAAAACCTTTAGAACTAACCCAGTGAGGGGATTTTTGGGTAAAGAACTTAGAACTATCCTAACTTAAGGAGCCTTCCGATAGGTTGTTCTATTACCTTGCTTTGCATCCAACATTGCATGACATATCATTTGCATCATGCATACATCCATGTTGTCCTTGTACCTCATTCCAACTGTCTCTTTCATCCAGTCACCATCAATCGCCAAGCTGATTCCCAGGCATCCTTATCAGACGCGAAGTCTTACTCGACATAAAGATGGAAGACCTTGAACAAGAGAATCATGAATTCCGTGATGAAGTAACTACTCTTCGAGTTGGGGTGGAAAAATTGACTGCTTTGGTGGAAAGCTTAGTGGCTGCTCGGAATCAACCATCACCTCCTTCATCTCCTCGTGCCACTCAAACACAAACTAAAGTCCAGACTACTACGATCTGCAAAGTTTCTACTGCTACTGTTTCTATGGCTCCTATCACTGGTCTCTCTCACTATCAGATGCCTAATGGCTACCCTGGGGGCATGTCTTACAACTTTGTGCCAGAGGGATACCATCCTGTTACTGGAGCTGCTCAAACTACTCCTATAATGACCGTGATTCCACCCCCGGTACATACCGTGCCACAAGCTGAGGAACCCATTTACCAAGTTGAGCCCAATGAAAGAGGTGAAGTTTATGATGATTTCCAAGA
This sequence comes from Vicia villosa, assembly GCF_029867415.1. Taxonomy (NCBI): domain Eukaryota; kingdom Viridiplantae; phylum Streptophyta; class Magnoliopsida; order Fabales; family Fabaceae; genus Vicia; species Vicia villosa. The sequence goes on along the minus strand of NC_081182.1, from coordinate 27,920,180 downwards.
TCAATTCCAAGAGATGCGAAAGGAGATTAAGGCCCTCAAAGGGAAGAATTCATTTGGAAAGAATGCTTATGATATGTGTCTTGTGCCAAATGTGAAAATACCTGCCAAGTTTAAAGTGCCTGATTTTGAAAAGTATAAAGGGAGTTCGTGTCCTCAGAGCCATTTGACCATGTACTGCAGAAAGATGGCCACTCATACTGATGATGATAAGTTATTGATCCACTATTTTCAAGATAGTCTAACTGGTGCTGCTTTGAAATGGTACATGGGATTGGATAGTACTCATATCAGTTCTTTTGATGACCTTGTAGAAGCGTTCATTCGACAATACAAGTATAATGTCGACATGGCTCCTGATAGAGATCAACTCCGAGCCATGGCGCAAAAGGAGAAAGAGTCTTTCAAAGAGTATGCACAAAGATGGCGTGAGGTTGCCGCCCAAATCTCTCCTCCTATGGAAGAAAAAGAGATGACCAAAATGTTTTTAAAGACCCTAAGCTCATTTTACTATGAAAAAATGGTTGCAAGTGCTTCAACCGACTTCACTGAAATGGTGAATATGGGAATGCGACTAGAGGAAGGCGTACGAGAAGGACGATTGATTATGGAATCTGGATCGTCGATTGGAACCAAGAAATATGGAAACAACTTTCAGAAGAAGTGGGAAGATGAAACTATTGCTTTTGCAATTGATGGTGGAGAGTCTCATAACTCACGTTCCTACCGACCCTTAGCTTATCAGCAAGCACCATTCATATCATACGATAAGTATCCATATGTTGCGGCCGCACAATTCAAGCAACCATACCGACAGCCTTGGGCATCTCCTCCTCATAATTCTTCACAAAATGCTCCTCAGAATGCAGCTCAGAATCAGAATCGTCAACGGAATCAGAATAAACCTCAAAGGAACCATCAGAAGGAGGATCGCCGCATTGACCCAATTCCAATGACCTACGCTCAACTATGGCCATATCTAATCGAGAGTAAAGCAATAGCTCCCAGACCAACCCGACCTGCAAAGTTTCCATTTCCCAAGGAATACAATCCAAATGTCAAGTGTGATTTTCACGATGGGATATCAGGTCACTCCATTGAAGATTGCAATGTCCTGAAGGAAAAAGTTCAAGATCTGGTTGACAAAAAGATACTCTCTTTCAAGGATATTGGTCCTATGCCATGATCAGTGCTGAGACACCAAGAACATTCCTAAAACCAATGGGTCAAAGCAGATCATTGAGCCACTTTTTATCACTTGCATTTACGTTTCTTCGCTTGTTTGCTAAGTGTTTATTTGCTTTTGAACATTGTTAACTTTAATGGTAATATTAATGAAATGAGCATGCAAGTTTTGAATTGGTCCATTCGTATTCACTCGTTCTTCCTTTTATTTTATTTTGTTTCCTAAGAAAAATGAAAAAATGAATATTCAAAACTCATAACGGTTGTCTTTCCTGAACCATCAGTGGGGCAGTCATACTCCTCTCTAATCATTGAACAATTGTCACACAAGTTGTTCAAAAAAAATTATTCAAAAGAAAAGTCCGCTAAGTCAAAACCTAAAAAGGAGACTTAGGCAAAAAAAATTTAGGGATACAAAAGTCAAAATAAAAGAGATCAGAAGATCATTATCAAAAGAAGAAAAGACAAAAAAAAACCTAGTTCAGCCTCATCAAAACTCCCTCAAGATTTCTCTCCACAATTTCTGCCCAAAGACACAAAAATACACCAAGAATACACAAAAACTCTTTGCCTATACTCTGCTCACAATCACACAACAAAAAACCACACACGACCTTCAATATTCACCACACTCAAATCACAGCAAATAACACAAAACTCAGAAACAGAGAACAGAAGGAAATAACAATCGAAGAAGGAATAGTCGAAGAAGGAGAAGAGAATGGAGTAAAGCTAAAAACGTTACCCGAGCTATCTTCGCCGGAGCTTTCGTCGGAGAACTCCTCCGTTTTGGTATTTTTATCTTCTCCATCTTTGCACGATTACTTGATACCAATGTGTTCCTTACACCATACTGATTCAAACCCCCTTTGTTAATTGTTGTAAACCTTCCATGTGTGCCATTTAATTTGAATTTGAATGCTTAGGGTCTTGCTATCTTGTTTGCTGTTTGTGTGTTGTGTCATGAACTGATTGAGAGAATAGAGAGGAGATTTAATTTCCTTTTGTTGTTCTTGTTTGGCGATTGGAGCGAGAAAGATGAAGAAGCCATCGCTTCTGTCGCTGTGGTCGTTTGTTCATCGTAAAGAATAACAGAGGTGTAAGATGAGAGGGAGTAACGAGAGAGAAAAGAGGAGCGTTTTCTTGAGATTTAGGGTTTCTCTTTGGCAAAACCCGGTTTTGGTTAAGGGTTTCGGGTCAGACCCGACCCAATAGCTCTTGGTCTTAGGGCCAGCTTCCAGCTTTTGGGCTCAAACCATTGAACCCCATGCGTTTTTTTTAACCATCACCACCACCGTTTTTCAAATGCACACCCTCCATGTTTTATTTTCTTTCTTATTTAATCCTTATTTTTAATCTTAGATTTTATTATAATGTTTGTTTTAATTTCCAATGTTAACTAAAAATACAAAAAAATATGTTTTTATGTTTAGATCTCATCTTTATTATTTAAAAACCCAAAAAGAATGAGTCTTCGTTTAAATAAAATTTACTCGATCCAATGTCGAGTCCATCTTAAATCTTATCACAAAAATATTCTTTCTTAATTAAATCGAAGTGATCGAGTGACAAGGGGTGCACACCTCTTGAATACCTTTGATCCTTTGAATCAAATATTAAAATTCTTTCTTAATTAAATCGAAGTGATCGAGTGACAAGGGGTGCACACCTCTTGAATACCTTTGATCCTTTGAATCAAATATTAAAAACCTTTCTTAATTAAATCGAAGTGATTAAGTGACAATGGGTGCACACCTCTTGAATACCTTTGATCCTTTGAATAAAAATCTTTCTTAATTAAATCAAAGTGATTAAGTGACAAGGGGCGCACACCTCTTGAATACCTTTGATCCTTTGAATAAAAATCTTTCTTAATTAAATCAAAGTGATTAAGTGACAAGGGGTGCACACCTCTTGAATACCTTTGATCCTTTGAATAAAAATCTTTCTTAATTAAATCAAAGTGATTAAGTGACAAGGGGTGCACACCTCTTGAATACCTTTGATCCTTTGAATAAAAATCTTTCTTAATTAAATCAAAGTGATTAAGTGACAAGGGGTGCACACCTCTTGAATACCTTTGATCCTTTGAACCAAACACTAAACATCCTTCATAATTAACCAACAAACTCGTAGTTTTTACTCGAACTACGATTGCTCTGACTTTCCCATTGCACTAGGGAATACGTAGGCACAAGATACAAACGTCTTGGCGAGCACAATAATAAAAAATATTTTATTTTTCCTCACAATAATAAAAAAACCCTAAAAACCTTTTATTTTATCTTTTCTCGATCAATAAGCAAAAGAACGCAAACATCACGCAAACACTCATTCATAAAACTAACTAAATGGGTCCCATCGAGTACGATGGAGGTGAGGGGTGCTAATACCTTCCCCTTGCTTAACCGACTCCCGAACCCTAATTTGGTTACGATGACCATCTTATCCATTTGTTTTTATTCATGGGTTTGATTCGATATTTTCCCTTTCCATTTTGGAATTAATAAAGATCGGTGGCGACTCTGTTCTTTTTCGAGCGTGTAGACACCTCGAGTATTTTTTAGCGCTACAAAATCTAGCTTGTGCTCACTCCTTCCATGGAGAACTGAATTCTTTCCAAGATTTATGGCTGACTTGTTATTGATCTGTTGCGCCAAAGGTTTCTTCACTTCGACCATCATTTATTTCAGCACAGATTTGAGCCAAATTGCTTGAGACGCGACATATTATTATGCTATATATTCAGTATCACATGTTGACAATGTCATTACATGTTGCTTTCTCGAGCAGCATGAGATCGGGGAACCAAATTCTTGAAAGAAGTAATCAGTTGTGCTTCTTCGATCTTCCTTATCTCCACACCAACCAGCATCAGAATAACAAGTAATTGTAGGTTCTTTGCTTTCAGAATCTCATGGAAACAAAATTTCACAGTTCATTAATCCTTTTAAGTATCTCAAGATTCTTCTTGCAGCCTTCAATGTGACACTATTGGTTTACTCATGTATATGCTCACCAATGCAACTGAGAAACCTATATCAGGTCGAATATTGCACATATATCTCAAAGACCAGAAAATTTGTTTGAACAAAGTTACATTGACTTTGTCCTCCACTTCATGCTTCTCCAGTTTCAAATTTGGATCGACAAGCAAAGATGCATGATTCAAATCATTCATCCTGAATCTCTTGAGTATCTTTTTTCCATACTTCCTTTGATGCAGCACCATACCTTGCTTGATCATTTTAAATTCCATACCTAGAAAATAAGATGATTTTCCCAGATCCGACGTTTTGAATTCCCTCATCATCATCTATTTAAACTTCGACAAATTCTCCATGATATTTCTAGTTACCAGCAAGTCATTGATATATAAGCAGATGGTTGTTATATCTTGTGCCACAACCTGAACATAAAAACCATACTCAAACTTGCATTTGACGAATCCAAATTTGACTAAGCATGAGTCAATTTTCTTATTCAATGCTATAGGTGTCTGTTTGAGACCATAGAGCATTTTGTGAAACTTGTTTACTTTCTTTGCTTCCTCATGTATCACAAACCCAAGAAGTTGTGTGACATATACCTCTTCATCTAAAGGACCATTCAAAAAAGCTAATTTCACATCTAAGTGAAATGTCGAACAGCCTTTCTTAGATGCCAAGGCTACCACCAATCTGACAGTCTCCAATCTTGTTATTGGTGCATATGCTTCATATTAGTCGATTCCTGCTCTCTAAAGAAATTCTCGAGCTACGAAACTTGCCTTATGTCTCTCTATCGACCCATCAGCATAGTGTTTCAACTTGAACACCCGCTTCACTTTGATAACTTTTATGTGTGCTGGAATTTTGACTAACTCCCATGTGTTGTTTCTTTCAATTTCTTGTAAGTCTTCGACCATAGCTAACTCCCACTATTTATTCTTTGAATTCTTGCTATAGTTGATTGGTTCAACACCTACAAGTAAAGCGAAATAAACTAATTCTACATTTGGTGGGACTTCATCATCATCAGTCACTTCATAGTCTTGAAGTCTTTCGTGAAGAAATATAACTCTTTGATGTCTTTGGCTTGTACTAGACACACTCTATTTGATTTCAACTATGTCCTCTTCGAATTCGACTGTGTCGGGAATGTCAGCAACTGCTTGACTTCAGCTTCATCAGTTTCTTCGTCGACGCCATAACTCATCAAATTCTTGTTAATTTCTTAATACTTATGAATGATATTACATGATAATAGGCCAGGGAAATCTGATCAATGATATTAATGATATTACATTAAAAAAATTAGGCATGTTAAGCAATCTCCAAGCATTGCTTAGCGAGAATAAAATATCAACACCCTATAAATAGGGGTTCAGGCAGTTTATTTAAAAATAACTTGGTGTAATTCAGTAATTTCCTAGTAGGGGGTGAGAGAAGTCCATTGTATATCAGAAAAACAACAGGAGGGAAAAAAGAGGAAGACTGAGGAAGAAATCGATGTCAGAGGAATCTTTCTTCAAGGGGCTCCATTTTAAAGCTACGATGAGTAAGCGTAGCTAATTTCTTTTTTGTTGGGGTTATATGTAGTCTCCCTAATTCTCATGTATTGATCAAGATAATGGTATTTTTTTAATTCTTCTTATGTTTTAACATTGATGAATTCTTTGTTCGTAATTCTTGTTTTGGATTAGTTACCTGAAACATATTTTCATGGTAAGACTTGATATGCAAAAGGTTCAGTTTATTACTAGATTTAAGCCCTTCATCAATTAAATATGCTAAAGTCTAGAGAGAGATTTAGGTTCAATTTCTATATAACTATTGAAGCTTAATGCTATCGTATTTGTTAATAGGCTAAGATATCGTCTATTAAGTAATATAATTGATCTCACGTTGTTGACTCTGACACGAGCTGCAATGAAAGCGACGGGTCGTACTATTAATAACTTATTGGAATTTTATATTAATGATCAATGATATTACATGATAATAGGTCGATGAAATATTACCCTAACTGGTTTTATTAATTGTTAAACACCAAAGTTTATTTTACTTTCTTTTACTTTTCATATTCATAAACAATCAAACATTTGATAAACCGTTCTTAATGTTATAGAAAATATTGAATGGACTTTAAAACATAACAAGTCCCAGTGAAGACGTTACAAACATACTTAATCATGTTATACAATAATGTGTCTCTTCAATGGTTAGCAACCTGAAAAGGCATTGGTCAATTGCTTAAATAAACTACATAATGAGGCTAGAAGATAAATAGCTCATAGTATTTGATGTAAGTTCCATGCTAATATTTTAAGCGCTACTATCAACCAAAAAAATATTAAATATTATGATCAATATGTTAGACCATCAATATCTTGTGTCAACAACATTTAAAGATCCAAATTGAATTTGGCATCAGAGGTATGACCATCTCAATCTTAGGAGTCTCTACTTGGTTCACATGAAGAAGATGGTGTATGCACTTCCCAAAATCACAACACAAAAGCATCTATGTGAGGAATGATGCACTGAAATCAAGAAAATCATTTAAACATGACTAGCTAATGAAGTCACAACAAAAATTAGAGATTATGAACTCATATGTTTGTGACTCCTTTGGAATAAAGTTACTAGTTGATACTTTCTACTTTTTAACCTTCATAGATGATTTTACTAGGTATATGTAGGTTTACTTGTTGGAGAAGAAAATTTAAGTGTTCATAAAATTCAAGAGATTTAAGCTGCTAGTTGAAAAGCAAATTAAATGTGTCATCAAGAAGTTGAGAACTGATAGTGGTGGTGAGTACACCTCAACTAAATTTGCTATGTGAGAAATAAGAAATTGAGCATGAAATTATAGCACCTTAGAGCATCTCCAGTGGGAGAACTTATTTTTGGTTGCTTGAGCTATTTTTTATGGGACCAATTGCCTCATTGTATTTAAGCAACATCTAAGCAATTTAAACCAATTTCACTCTAATGGCAATTTGAATAAGCAATCTATATGTGGTCCAATCAATTTATGTTTGACCCCACCAATTATCAAGATTAATATTATTTAATGCTAAGCAACCTACTTTTTGGATTGCTTCATGATGTAACTTACACAAAAATTTAAGCAACGGGAACGCCACATGTATCTACTCCAATGGTAAAAATGCTAAGTTCCAGAACTTATGATTCATAATGTACATTAAGCAACCTCCATTGGAGATGCTCTTACACACATAAGCACAATGGAGTTGCTGATAGAAATAATAGGAGCAATGTGAACATGGCTAGAAACATGCTCAAGGAAAAGCAAATTCGAAACCATTTCTAAGGTGAGACTATCACAAATGCAATCTACATCACCAATAGATCTCCAATAAAGAAGTTGAACAACAAGATGCCTCGTGAAGCTTAGTCAAGATTGAAACCAATTTTTGGACACTTCAAGGCTTTTGGCTCACTATACTATAGGCGTGTACTTGAGAAACTCAAAAGGAAGCTTAATGATAGAGACCAAACCATGATCTTGGTAGATTACCATTCCACATCTGCCTACAAGTTATTCTCACCAAATGAGAATAAGGTGGTGATTAGTATAGATGTGGAATCTTATGAGAGCAAATAATGGAATTGGTTGAAAATTCCAAGATATCTAGCGCAATAATGTGAAGGTTCAAGCCACATTAGAAACATCATACATGTTGATAACCAAGAAATAGAAATTGGGTTTGCATAACTTGAAGAAGTAATGAGATCAGCAAGAGTCATAACTCAATTAGTAAGATTGAATGATTATGAAAGATTTCCTGATGAAGACATCAGATAAGATGGTGACCTAATTGAAGAATCCATGCTAGTTGAATCATAACTCAATTTATTAGAAAAGTAAATGCAAAATCAACGCAAAAAATAGAATTATAGTCGGACCATCTAGCGCTCTCGCTCTCTTTAGCCCAAGAGTATACATTATGAACAACTAGAATACTATCTTCGACCTCAGGACGGTTGTCCCATGTTCTGAACTAGGTCTGAATGCCGGTATGAGTTTCGACATAATTAAATTCCTAATCAGACCCGTTAACATGTGATGGCTTTTGTAAATTATTCCCTCATGAGTCATTAGTATTGGGTAAATATAATTTAGTTAATGAACTAAGTATTTAATTATCCATTAATTATTATGTTGTGAAGCGTTGGGCAATCCTAATACTGCTTTTGTGTGAACTCTAGCCCTAAACTGTATTCCCAAGATAAATAGAATTCCTTGACAATAAAATTCCTAATTAATTTGGCTTCAAATCGTGAATCCTAAATTTAGAATGAACCCCGAGGTTCTCATGGTTTTATACAAATAATAATAATGTTTGGTGTTTCGATTTTCTATGTATCAGTGATACGAAAAATACACATCTTATAAAATCATAAAAGAAAGCAAAACTCTTAAAAACGGTTCTAAATCATATAATATAAACTCTGATAACCCATGTTAAAATTAGAATCAATATTATATGATATTAGAAATCACTTACTTGTGGAAGTCGTTATAATTAATTAATCAAATTGATCGAAGTATTAGACAAAGTCTTCCTTTGTTTGATCACTTGCTTTAGTATAGGTTCTCAATAGGGAAACCTCAAACAAGCGATTTAAGTCTAACGGAAAACATGACTTTACTTTTCTATTTATAAGATAACAACCTAGTATCACCCATCATAGACCCTAGAGGTTGGACCTATATATAATTTATTCTGCCCTAAGTAAAATTAGTGTTCAAAACCCGTAATTATTTATATGTTGTCAGACGTAATCATCTTCGTTTGAATCATCACATTAATAACATCAATCCATTTTGTAAAAACAAAACTCACAAATTTACAATTGTAGCCCAAAAAGAATTTCTAAGAACAACCACACTTATTTCAGAGTTTTATTTCCAAGCTATTTACCTTTTGCATAACATTATACATGTTTAGAGATAAATAACAAGGTTATATTGATATTTTTCACGTGGGGTAGAATGTTAGAAACAAATTATTTAATCTATGTGCACACTTAATCAAATTCAACGATCCATCCCTTCTTATCTTCAATACTTCCAGTTTGTATTCCTAAAATGGTTTTGCACAACTCTTCACAAATGGACCCAGAACCTGTTTTATAGTCCATCCTGCATATGCAAGAACAACAATTTCATGAATATTTGGACTCATAAGATATTCTTACTCCTCTTCCATAAAAGTAACTAAAAAATTATATAATAATTAATTAAGATTGATAATGTATAAATAAAAAATCTAGTTAGTATATATATGTTCTGAGTATAAAAAACTTGTGTATGTGAAATTTACATGCTTTTCATTATTTTACCTTGTATTCCTGTATGTGATACTCCCTACAGGAGCAACACCAACTGCAGTTCCTGTACAGAAAACTTCATCGGCCTCAGCCAATTCTTCGACAGCAACAACGCGCTCTTCCACCTAAGCAACAGTGTAAGCAAGTTTTCGGTCCATGATGTCTTAAAATCATGTATGTAGCTGTCGCAATGATATAACAGTAATTTTACCTGATAACCCAAATCACTAGCAATTTCAATGACACTTTTTCTGGTGATTCCTGGAAGAATAGTTCCACTGATAGCAGGTGTTGAAATCTTTTTTCCCTTGGCAATAAAAATGTTACAAGAAGAGACTTCCTCCAGATTTTTCTTGCTGTCTGAATCAAGGTATAACACATCCGAAAATCCTCGGCTCTTGGCTCTATTTTGTGCCATCAAAACCTACATGACAAAGACAAGTAGTGTTATGATTTTGTTAAATTCACCGCAGATTCAAACACACACCAGATAAAATCGTTAACCAATGTTTTATACATAAGAGAGAACATACAGGAGCATAATTGGAAATGGTTTTAACACTTCCAGTTCCACGACGAGAGGCGCGGTCAAAATCTTCTTCTACATATAAGTTGAGAGGTGCTGAACCTTCCTGCGAAGTTAATAAACCATTCATTTCAATCAGTGTAAACAAATCTTTCGATTGTAATGTACAAAATAATTTAAATAAAGCTTCACTGACCTTGAAATAGTTGCGAACCGGGGAAGCATATATGAGGAATGTGTATTCAGGTGCTGGTGCCAAACCAAGAACAGGGCCACTTCCTAAGAGCAGAGGCCTAAGGTACAATGATCCTTTGCCCGATGGAGGAACCTGTTTGGTTTCAATCATTAGGGAAAAAGTTCAAACTAATGTAGCATACTTTTGAGGGATATACTCTTATAGTCTTACTTACCCAACGCTTATTTGCTAGCACAGTTTGTTTCAAAGCATCAACAAATTGATCAATGGAAGGGGGTATCATGCACATTCTTTCTGCGCCCATCTTCATACGAATTGCATTTTCTTCTGGACGGAATAGCAGCAGCTTCCCATTTTCTGTTCTGTATGCTTTTGTGCCTTCGAATAATCCCTGTTTGCATATAAAACAAATAAATTTTTTATAAACTTCACTTTATCTTATATATTTAAATATTTATTATTCTCTCTTCTTTCAATTATATAAATTTATCTTCCACGTATAATTAATAAAGAACAATTTTATAAAAATTTCTGTAATTTCTCATTTTCATATAACAAATTTTTTTTAATATATGTGAAAAATTTAATACTCTAGTTGAATTAGATACTGAAACATTTTACTAGTACATTATTGTTTTTCAACCCAACAAAAACATTTTATATTTGTTTTTCAATCAATAATGCTCTAATTAGAACATTCTTTATCATTTTTCAGTAATAATTTTAGTATGCATCACGTAATTTATGTATTCATCATGTGTACACATGTTGATCATTGACAAAACGAAAGTTTTGTAATTTTCCCTTATGAAGAATTTCATTATCTTTATCTTTTGTTTGGAGTTTTATATTAAATTGACTTATATTTGTATTCATCTACAGCTGTAGTAGCATACAAGATGATATTTGCAACTTTATAAAAGATAACAAAAATAAAATTAAAATACTAGTAAAAAGTTGTGACCACCATACATACCTGGCCATAATTTAGAACCCCTGCTGATGGACTAAGTTCAATGTTTCCATACCGATTGAGCTGCCCATCTCCAAAACTTTGGCCAGCATCACATTTTGTTACATACATGAAATCAGTTGGCATCAATCCAAATCCAAGACTGTCCCAATCCACATTAGCATACTCTTCTTCATCACTAAAAAAAATTCAACAAGAACAATGAGTTAATTTATCGACATTATTGATCCTTACAAAAAACTATAAGATGTCCGTAAATCCTAGTTCAATTGATAGAAACCGATATTATTAGCTTGGACAGTATCATCAGAATTCAAACTCTGGTGTTCAGGGTTGTGTATGAGCAATATTAATATTGAGTTACCTTGGAATTGGAAGAGGTGAGGGCTGAGATGTATACCCATTGTAAGCTCCTATCTATATTATGGAGAAAAAAACATGATTTCATTCATATGCATGTTAAAATGATATAACTAAAACATGAAAAAGAACAAAAAGACATTGATCAATCACCTTGGAAGAAGAGAGATAATAACCACGTTGAAGAAGCAATTTTCTTAAACTTGGAAAATTGAGAGTTCTATGAATCATTTTGGTGGATCCAATGTGAATATTGTGTGCTTTGAAAGTGAGGATGCACACAAAACAATGAATATTGAGAAAGAGATAACAATGATAAGAAGACAATGCCAACTATGCAATATGCATTTTGATAGCAAACTACGTAGCCATTTTATACAACAGATGTTTTTTTTGCGACACGTCATCATGTGAAATCCATGAATATTGAATACTTACCCATTATGGTAATACTCCAAAATAGTTGAATATTTGAAATATATTCAGATTTGTTCAAAACGTGTACCTAACACATGGTAATTAAAAATATATTAGGATAATCTTTTTGATTTTAAGATATATATTAAATGATTTTTGTAATTCTATTTGTTAAATAATTTCATTTTTTTCTAAAAATATAACAATAATAGTAGAAGATAAGGATGTTTGATTTAAAAATGAGAATGTGTCGCCTATGAGATAGACGAAAATGATAGAATCTGATCTTGATCATAGTTGGTTGTCTCTATCCTAAATGAAACATTACCTAATCCACGTCAATCCACATCCTTTTTTAAATTAAAAAAATATTATCCTGACTTGCGTTTCTCAAATTTATTGGTGCTTTTTAGATTATTCAATATGGAAAATATGGCATTATTATATTACAAAACATTAGTAATAATAGATTTTGAGGATTTTTTACCGTATCTATTATTTTACTAAACATAATAATAAACATTAGAAATTAATGTATAAAGTCTTTTTAGAGTAATGAGTGGGTGTGTTTAAGGGAATTTTGATTATGTTTGTTCTAGTAGTGAGAGAGTGATGTGCGTGGATCACAGATATTAGATGCTTAGATGCTTATGTGAAGTTTGTTGAGTTTGAAAAATGACATAATTTTATTTTTTTGGGTTTTATTGAAAAACCTCAAATCTCACATTAATTGTTGACTGATAATATAATTTTTTTTTATATAGAGTAACACCTCTCACTTTTAGAAAGATGAATTATGTCAATTTTTTATTTTATATTATATTAAAGTTTATCAATCGGGTCACATGGTATTGACCGTTTATATTTATGCATTAAGTTTAATAGTGTTAGAAGTGATGAGGTAGGTGTATTAGGAAAATATTAAGTTTCACATTGATCATGAACAAAAGAATGTATATAGAGTGACACATTTTATCTTACAATACAGAGGAATCTTCAAAAGTCATGGATGGAATCCAAATATTTTTTATATTGGCATTTTTCAAATTTCACCAAAATGGAAAAGGGCATAAGAGGTATTAACCCTAAAAAAGTTAATATGTTTTCATATTTGACTTAAACATTTTTTATTTCCTAGCACTAGAGGTAGTTGGTGTTTTACATAGAATCCAAAGACTAATAATACCTAACAATGTTGTGTCTTCTAAGTTAATGTATGTAATTTAAAAAAAAAAAACTAGCAACAAACCCGTGCATACGCACGAGTTCTGTTCGGTTACGCGAATTTGACTACATCATTTATTTTAAATAAAAATGTTAAAAAAGAAGAAAAAAATTTAGATAAATAATTGATTATTTCATATATAAAAATATTTAGATCAATAATAAATTTTTTCCCGTATACCATTTTTGGATTAAAAATATTTAATCATAAATACCATTTCTCGTATATAAAAATATTTAAATCAATAATAGATTTTTTTCCGTATACCGACTTCATTTTTGTTTAGGTATCATTTACAAAAATATTTGAATCAATAGTAAATTTCGTATATAAAAATATTTAGATCAATAATAAATTTTTTCCCATATACCATTTTCAAATAAAAAAAATTGGGTCATAAATACCATTTTTCGTAAATAATAGTTTTTTTTCCGTATACAAATATTATTTTTATTCAGGTATCATTTACAAAAATATTTAGATCAATATTAAATTTTCGTATATTTAAATATTTAGATCAATAATATATTTTTTCCTGTATACCATTTTTTGATCAAAAATATTTGATCATTGTAGCAACCTGCCCTAAAAATTAAGATTTAGAGTTGCCACATATTCTACCAGGGCGAATAGGAAACCCTACGCAGTTAAGAGATTTGGGGTAAGTTATTATATTCGGGTCAAGGGAAGGTGTTAGGCACCCTTAACCCTTTCCTAAGGTTTTAAGTTTAAGGCAAAGGTTTGTGGCTAAAGATGTTAAGGTTTAGGGTTTATAGCTAAGGAAATGAATAGGGTGAAAAGTGAGATTTTGGGGAAGGGGACTCGCCTTGTTGCCAAGTGCCTACGTACCTCCTTAGGGAGGATCAGAGTCAACGTAGTTCGGGGAAGGGTTGTACGCCTTAGAATTGATATGAGTGTATGAAGGTATTTTGAGTTACCTTATCGTAGTTTTGAAAATCCGTAGTTTGAAGATGAAAAGGTGTTTTAAATATAGCGTACAACACTGATTTAAATATGCTCTATTAATCGCAATGATCAATAGGTTTGATCACCATAATTAACAGATTTAATGAAGGATTGCTAATAATTCTAATCGATAGATTCGATTATCACTAGTAGCAAATAAATATATTTTAAAATTAAATTATTAATTATCGTTACTCCTCGTAATCAATAAATTTGATTAAAAATAATAACGAATTGATAAAAAAGTATGCTAATCATCGTAACCAATTGATACGCATGGAATTATGAAGCAAGACTTGGTAAAAAATGATATGGCAAGGGCCAGGGATCGAACCCTGGACCCTTTGGTTGCAAGAAGACGCGTTTGCCATCTGAACGACTTGCCCAATTTGCAAATTAAACGCAACTGTATGATAATATATGAAAAACAATGCATACTTGGAAAACACGCGCGTGAATTCAAACTGACCAATCATATGGAGACACGCACCTTTCTCCTTCGCTGAACCCCATATTCAAACCAGGGCTATACATACAGCCCAAAGTTCGTAGCAACAACTTATAGCGACGGTTTTATCCGTCACTATAGCACTTGTGAACCCACAAAACTCTACACAAGCAATACAAATCAAAAGTAAAACCATGAATCGATGCGTGGTGGTCCCCTAAACACGATGGAGCCCCTGATTTTGTCTAATTTTTGCCTAAACCCTAAAGCCCCAATTTGGAAGCTCTAAACCCTAACAATGGCAATCCCTCACACAAGCAATCAAACCACAATTAACTTATCTGAAATCATCAATAGCATCATGGCAAACATAAATATACAATCAAATTATGTGTATGATACGTAAAAGATTGAATTTGAGTTCAAGCTTAAGTGAGAATTGTGCTCATAGAATTGTGCTATGTGGAGAGACAAAGTTGTAGAGAATCCAATTTCCTTCTAAATAGGCTTTAAGTGAGAAATTTCTGATGTTCCATGTGAAAGTTATGCCTGGTCAAAGTATAGTTGACCTTTTAGACCAAAACCCTAATTTAGTAACTATGCTCTTTGTTGATTTTGAAGCTTTTCCTTGATGAATCATGATCAACCTTTGATCAAATGATGAATGATACTTCATAATATTATTGTTAACCAAAAAATCAGGAGTTTTGACTGTACTTTGACCATAGTTGACTTTTAAGTCAAACTAGTCGACTGTGGTTCATCTGAGCCATTGAATGAGAAATCCTTGGAGTTGAAGCTTGACTTTTAACATGGAGATATTTTGGAACATAATGAGCCATATGGAATCCATTGGAGACTTTGACTTATCCATTTTCTTAGGAGAATGCCTTGAGTAAACCCTTGAGCCTTGAGTCATTGAAGATGAAATGAGGTGGGCAAATTTTGGGGTATGGCAATCATAAATACAATTTCTCGTATATAAATATATTAGGTCAATAATAGATATTTTTTTCCGTATACAGACTTCATTTTTGTTTAGGTATCATTTACAAAAATATTTGGTTCAATAGTAAATTTCGTATATAAAAATATTTACATCAATAGTAGATTTATTCCCATATATCATTATTGAATAAAAAATATTTGGATCATAAATAACATTTTTCGTAAACAATAATACAAATATTATTTTTATTTGGGTATCATTAACAAAAATATTTCGATCAATATTAAATTTTTCGTATAAAAAAATATTTAGATCAATAATAGATTTTTTACCATATACCATTTTTGGATCAAAAATATTTGATCATGAATATCATTTCTTGTATATAAAAATATTTAGATTAATAATAGATTTTTTCTTGTATACAAACTTCATTTTTGTTTAGGTATCATTTACAAAAATATTTGGATCAATAGTAAATTCCGTATATAAAAATATTTAGATCAATAATAGATTTTTTTTCCCTATATCATTTTTGAATAAAAAATACTTGGATCATAAATACCATTTTTCGTAAATAATAGATTTTTTCCGTATATAAATATTATTTTTATTTAGGCATCATTTACAAAAATATTTAGATCAATATTAAATTTTCGTATATAAAAATATTTAGATCAATAATTGATTTTTTGAATAAATTTTTCCCGTATATCATTTTTGGCTAAAAAATATTTCGATCATAAATACCATTTTTCGTATATAAAAAAATATATATCAATAATATATATTTTTTTTGGAAGAAAGAAGTGAGAAAGTGATGAAAGAGAAAAAAATAGAGAATAAAGAGAGATTTGATAAGTTTGATAAAATATAAGAGTTGTATTATTTTAATAATAAAGTTAAGAACTTTAAGGTACAAAGACCAAAAAACCACAATTTTAATGTGGTGACAAAAAATCAAATATGAGTATTTTGAACTTTTCCACAACCATTAATTTTCTAATACTATAGATTGATAGTTTTTTTTTTGGAAGAAAGAAGTGAGAAAATGATGAAAGAGAAAAAAAATAGAGAATAGAGAGAGATTTGATAAGTTTGATAAAATATAAGAGTTGTATTATTTTAATAATAAAATTAAGAACTTTATGGTACAAAGACCAAAAAACCACAATTTTAATGTGGTGGCAAAAAATCAAATAAAGGTATTTTGGACTTTTTCACAACCATTATTTTTTTTATATTATAGATTGATAGCTTTTTTTTTTGAAAAAAGAAGTGAGAAAGTGATGAAAGAGAAAAAAATAGAGAATAGAGAGAGATTTGATAAGTTTGATAAAATATAAGAGTTGTATTATTTTAATAATAAAATTAAGAACTTTATGGTAGAAAGACCAAGAAACCACAATTTTAATATAGTGGCAAAAAATCAAATAAAAATATTTTGGACTTTTTCATAATCATTAATTTTCTTATATTATAAATTGTTATGAAAAAAGAATAACAACGTAATTTTTTCTCTATCTATCTTCTATTTCTATATAACTTTTAATATTATATGATTATGATTGAATAAATTAAAGATTATGGAAAAAAAAAAGAAAGTAAATTTTTGTTTTACAAGAATTAGATTAATATTATAAATCAAAAGTGAAACTAATTTTCAAAACCTTCATACTAATATTTAAAATTATTTATTCCAATAACATTAATTTACATTGCCTATTTTATTTTATTGTTATGAAGTTAATGATCTAGTTTTTCTTCATGCCAAATTTTCTTAGTTCTCTTCCATATGGATAGAATCCAAACATTTTCCTTTAATTTAATCAGCAATAAGAAATTAATAAAGCTTTGGAT